>NW_027475563.1:0-40154 GCF_051020985.1 Nomia melanderi | reverse complement strand
TATATAGTTTTATATAGTTTTGTTAGTTTTTATATAGTTTTATATAGGTTTATATAGTTTTATATAGTTTTATATAGTTTTATATAGTTTTGTTAGTTTTATATAGTTTTATATAGGTTTATATAGTTTTATATAGTTTTATATAGTTTTATATAGTGTTATATGGTTTTATAGAGTTTTATATAGTTTTATATAGTTTTGTTAGTTTTATATACTTTTATATAGATTTATATAATTTTATATAGTTTTATATAGTTCTATTGAGTTTTATATAGGTTTATATAGTTTTGTTAGTTTTATATAGTTTTTTATAGTTTTATATAGTTTTATATAGTTTTATATAGTTGTGTTAGTTTTATATAATTTAATATTATTTTATATAGTTTTAAATAGTTTTATATAGTTTTATACAGTTTTATATAGTTTTATATATTTCTACACAGTTTTATATAGCTCTGTATCGTTTTATATAGTGTTATGTAGTTTCATATAGTGTTATATAGTTTTATAGAGTTTTATATAGTTTTATATAGTTTTGTTAGTTTTATATACTTTTGTTAGTTTTGTGCAGTTTTGTATAGTTTTATATAGTTTTATATAGTTTTATTAGTTTTATACACTTTTATAGAGTTTTATGTAGTTTTATATAGTTTTGTTAGTTTTGTATAGTTTTATATAGTTATATATAGTTTCATATAGTTTTATATAGTTTTATATAGTTTCATATAGTTTTATATAGTTTTGTTAGTTTTATATAGTTTTTTATAGTTTTATATAGTGTTATATAGTTTCACATAGTGTTATATAGTTTTATAGAGTTTTATATAGTTTAATATAGTTTTGTTAGTGTTATATAGTTTTATATAGTTTTATATAGTTTTATATAGTTTGATAGAGCTTTATATAGTTTTATATAGTTTTATATAGTTTTATATAGTTTATTTAGTTTTGTACAGTTTCAGACAGTTTTATATAGTTTTATATTGTTATATACAGTTCTATATGGTTTTATATAGATTTACTAGTTTTATTAGATTTATTATAGCTTTATATAGTTTTATATATTATTATACACTTTTATATAGTTTTATATAGTTTTATATAGTTTGTTAGTTTTATATAGTTTTATATAGTTTTATATTGGTTTATTAGTTTTATATAG
Source organism: Nomia melanderi (assembly GCF_051020985.1). Classification (NCBI taxonomy): domain Eukaryota; kingdom Metazoa; phylum Arthropoda; class Insecta; order Hymenoptera; family Halictidae; genus Nomia; species Nomia melanderi. The sequence continues at coordinate 38,992 of NW_027475563.1, read as the reverse complement.
TCTTACATAGTTTTATATAGTTTTATATAGTTTTGTTAGTTTTATATAGTTTTATATAGTTAATATAGTTTTATACAGTTTCAGACAGTTTTATATAGTTTTATATAGTTTATATAGTTTTATAAAGTTTCAGACAGTTTTATATAGTTTTATATAGTTTTATATAGCTTTATATAGTTTTGTTAGTTTTTTCTAGTTTTATATAGTTGTATATAGTTTTATATAGTTTTGTTAGTTTTGTATGGTTTTATACAGTTTTATATAGTGTCATATAGTTTTATATAGTTTTGTTAGTTTTATATAGTTTTGCTAGTTTTGTATAGTTTTATATAGTTTTATATAGTTTCATATAGTTTTATATAGTTTTATATAGTTTTGTTAGTTTTTATATAGTTTTATATAGGTTTATATAGTTTTATATAGTTTTATATAGTTTTATATAGTTTTGTTAGTTTTATATAGTTTTATATAGGTTTATATAGTTTTATATAGTTTTATATAGTTTTATATAGTGTTATATGGTTTTATAGAGTTTTATATAGTTTTATATAGTTTTGTTAGTTTTATATACTTTTATATAGATTTATATAATTTTATATAGTTTTATATAGTTCTATTGAGTTTTATATAGGTTTATATAGTATTGTTAGTTTTATATAGTTTTTTATAGTTTTATATAGTTTTATATAGTTTTATATAGTTGTGTTAGTTTTATATAATTTAATATTATTTTATATAGTTTTAAATAGTTTTATATAGTTTTATACAGTTTTATATAGTTTTATATATTTCTACACAGTTTTATATAGCTCTGTATCGTTTTATATAGTGTTATGTAGTTTCATATAGTGTTATATAGTTTTATAGAGTTTTATATAGTTTTATATAGTTTTGTTAGTTTTATATACTTTTGTTAGTTTTGTGCAGTTTTGTATAGTTTTATATAGTTTTATATAGTTTTATTAGTTTTATACACTTTTATAGAGTTTTATGTAGTTTTATATAGTTTTGTTAGTTTTGTATAGTTTTATATAGTTATATATAGTTTCATATAGTTTTATATAGTTTTATATAGTTTCATATAGTTTTATATAGTTTTGTTAGTTTTATATAGTTTTTTATAGTTTTATATAGTGTTATATAGTTTCACATAGTGTTATATAGTTTTATAGAGTTTTATATAGTTTAATATAGTTTTGTTAGTGTTATATAGTTTTATATAGTTTTATATAGTTTTATATAGTTTGATAGAGCTTTATATAGTTTTATATAGTTTTATATAGTTTTATATAGTTTTATATAGTTTTGTTAGTTTTTATATAGTTTTATATAGGTTTATATAGTTTTATATAGTTTTATATAGTTTTATATAGTTTTGTTAGTTTTATATAGTTTTATATAGGTTTATATAGTTTTATATAGTTTTATATAGTTTTATATAGTGTTATATGGTTTTATAGAGTTTTATATAGTTTTATATAGTTTTGTTAGTTTTATATACTTTTATATAGATTTATATAATTTTATATAGTTTTATATAGTTCTATTGAGTTTTATATAGGTTTATATAGTTTTGTTAGTTTTATATAGTTTTTTATAGTTTTATATAGTTTTATATAGTTTTATATAGTTGTGTTAGTTTTATATAATTTAATATTATTTTATATAGTTTTAAATAGTTTTATATAGTTTTATACAGTTTTATATAGTTTTATATATTTCTACACAGTTTTATATAGCTCTGTATCGTTTTATATAGTGTTATGTAGTTTCATATAGTGTTATATAGTTTTATAGAGTTTTATATAGTTTTATATAGTTTTGTTAGTTTTATATACTTTTGTTAGTTTTGTGCAGTTTTGTATAGTTTTATATAGTTTTATATAGTTTTATTAGTTTTATACACTTTTATAGAGTTTTATGTAGTTTTATATAGTTTTGTTAGTTTTGTATAGTTTTATATAGTTATATATAGTTTCATATAGTTTTATATAGTTTTATATAGTTTCATATAGTTTTATATAGTTTTGTTAGTTTTATATAGTTTTTATAGTTTTATATAGTGTTATATAGTTTCACATAGTGTTATATAGTTTTATAGAGTTTTATATAGTTTAATATAGTTTTGTTAGTGTTATATAGTTTTATATAGTTTTATATAGTTTTATATAGTTTGATAGAGCTTTATATAGTTTTATATAGTTTTATATAGTTTTATATAGTTTATTTAGTTTTGTACAGTTTCAGACAGTTTTATATAGTTTTATATTGTTATATACAGTTCTATATGGTTTTATATAGATTTACTAGTTTTATTAGATTTATTATAGCTTTATATAGTTTTATATATTATTATACACTTTTATATAGTTTTATATAGTTTTATATAGTTTGTTAGTTTTATATAGTTTTATATAGTTTTATATTGGTTTATTAGTTTTATATAGTCTTACATAGTTTTATATAGTTTTATATAGTTTTGTTAGTTTTATATAGTTTTATATAGTTTTATATAGTGTTATGTAGTTTTATATAGTTTTATTAGTTTTATATCGTTGTATAAAGTTTTATATAGTTTTATATAGTTGTGTTAGTTTTATATAGTTTAATATAATTTTATATAGTTTTATATAGTTTTATATAGTTTTATATAGTTTTACATAGTTTCATATAGTTTTATATAGTTTTATAGAGTTTTATATAGTTTTATATAGTTTTATATAGTTAATATAGTTTTATACAGTTTCAGACAGTTTTATATAGTTTTATATAGTTTATATAGTTTTATACAGTTTCAGACAGTTTTATATAGTTTTATATAGTTTTATATAGCTTTATATAGTTTTGTTAGTTTTTTCTAGTTTTATATAGTTGTATATAGTTTTATATAGTTTTGTTAGTTTTGTATGGTTTTATACAGTTTTATATAGTGTCATATAGTTTTATATAGTTTTGTTAGTTTTATATAGTTGTATATAGTTTTATATAGTTTTGCTAGTTTTGTATAGTTTTATATAGTTTTATATAGTTTCATATAGTTTTAGATAGTTTTATATAGTTTTGTTAGTTTTGTATGGTGTTATATAGTTTTATATAGTTTTATATAGTTTTATATGGTTTTGTTAGTTTTGTATAGTTTGATATAGTTTTATATTGTTTTATTCGTTTTATATAGTTTAATATAGTTTTATATAGTTTTATATAGTTTTGTTAGTTTTATATAGTTTTATATAGATTTATATAGTTTTATATAGTTTTATATAATTTTATATAATGTTATATAGTTTTATTGAGTTTTATATAGTTTTATATAGTTTTATATAGTTTTGTTAGTTTTGTATAGTTTTATATAGTTTTATATAGTTTCATATAGTTTCATATAGTTTTATATAGTTTTACATAGTTTCATATAGTTTTATATAGTTTTGTTAGTTTTTTATAGTTGTATATAGTTTTGCTAGTTTTGTATAGTTTTATATAGTTTTATATAGTTTCATATAGTTTTAGATAGTTTTATATAGTTTTGTTAGTTTTGTATGGTGTTATATAGTTTTATATAGTTTTATATAGTTTTATATGGTTTTGTTAGTTTTGTATAGTTTGATATAGTTTTATATAGTTTTATTCGTTTTATATAGTTTAATATAGTTTTATATAGTTTTATATAGTTTTGTTAGTTTTATATAGTTTTATATAGATTTATATAGTTTTATATAGTTTTATATAATTTTATATAATGTTATATAGTTTTATTGAGTTTTATATAGTTTTATATAGTTTTATATAGTTTTGTTAGTTTTGTATAGTTTTATATAGTTTTATATAGTTTCATATAGTTTCATATAGTTTTATATAATTTTACATAGTTTCATATAGTTTTATATAGTTTTGTTAGTTTTTTATAGTTGTATATAGTTTTATATAGTTTTGCTAGTTTTGTATAGTTTTATATAGTTTTATATAGTTTCATATAGTTTTAGATAGTTTTATATAGTTTTGTTAGTTTTGTATGGTGTTATATAGTTTTATATAGTTTTATATAGTTTTATATGGTTTTGTCAGTTTTGTATAGTTTTATATAGTTTTATATAGTTTTATATAGTTTTATAGAGTTTCATATAGTTTTATATAGTTTTATTCGTTTTATATAGTTTTATAGAGTTTTATAGAGTTTTATATAGTTTTATATAGTTTTATATAGTTTAATATAGTTTTGTTAGTTTTGTATAGTTTTATATAGTTTTATATAGTTTCACATAGTTTTATATAGTTTTATATAGTTTCATATAGTTTTATATAGTTTTGTTAGTTTTGTATAGTTTTATATAGTTTTATATAGTTTTATATAGTTTCATAGAGTTTCATATAGTTTTATATAGATTTATTCGTTTTATATAGTTTTATATAGTTTTATACAGTTTTATATAGTTTTATATAGTTTTATATAGTTTTGTTGGTTTTATAAAGTTTTATACAGATTTATATAGTTTTATATAGTTTTATATAATTTTATATAGTGTTATATAGTTTTATAGAGTTTTATATAGTTTTATATAGTTTTATATAGTTTTGTTAGTTTTATATACTTTTATATTGATTTATATAGTTTTATATAGATTTATATAGTTTTGTTAGTTTTATATACTTTTATATAGATTTATATAGTTTTATATAGGTTTATATAGTTTTATATTGAGTTATATAGTTTTATAGAGTTTTATATAGTTTTATATAGTTTTATATAGTTTTGTTTGTTTTGTGCAGTTTTGTATAGTTTTATATAGTTTTATATAGTTTTGTTAGTTTTGTATAGTTTTATATAGTTTCATATAGTTTTATATAGTTTTATATAGTTTTAAATAGTTTTATATAGTTTTGTTAGTTTTGTATAGTTTTATATAGTTTTATACATTTTTATATAGTTTTGTAGAGTTTCATATAGTTTTATATAGATTTATTCGTTTTATATAATTTTATATAGTTTTATAGAGTTTTATATAGTTTTATATAGTTTTATATAGTTTTGTTAGTTTTGTATAGTTTTATATAGTTTTATATAGTTTCACATAGTTTTATATAGTTTTATATAGTTTTATATAGTTTTATATAGTTTTGTTAGTTTTGTATAGCTTTATGTAGTTTTATATAGTTTCTTATAGTTTTGTATAGTTTTATATAGTTTTATATAGTTTTATATAGTTTTGTTAGTTTTGTATGGTTTTATACAGTTTTATATAGTGTCATATAGTTTTATATAGTTTTGTTAGTTTTATATAGTTGTATATTGTTTTATATAGCTTTGTTAGTTTTGTATAGTTTTATATAGTTTTATATAGTTTCATATAGTTTTATATAGTTTTATATAGTTTCATATAGTTTTATATAGCTTTATATAGTTTTATATAGTGTTATATAGTTTTATATAGTTTTATGTAGTTTTACATAGTTTTATATAGTTTTATATAGTTATATAGAGTTTTATAGCGTTTCATATAGTTTTATGTAGTTTTATTCGTTTTATATAGTTTTGTATAGTTTTATATAGTTTTATAGAGTTTCATATAGTTTTATATAGTTTTATGTAGTTTTATAGAGTTTCATATAGTTTTATATAGTTTTATTCGTTTTATATAGTTTTATATAGTTTTATTCGTTTTATATAGTTTAATATAGTTTTATATAGTTTTATATAGTTTTGTAAGTTTTATATAGTTTTATATAGATTTATATAGTTTTATATAGTTTTATATAGTTTTATATAATGTTATATAGTTTTATAGAGTTTTATATAGTTTTGTTAGTTTTGTATAGTTTTATATAGTTATATATAGTTTCATATAGTTTTATATAGTTTTATATAGTTTTATATAGTTTCATATAGTTTTATATAGTTTTGTTAGTTTTATATAGTTTTTTATAGTTTTATATAGTTTTATATAGTTTTATATAGTTGTGTTAGTTTTATATAATTTAATATAATTTTATATAGTTTAAAATAGTTTTATATAGTTTTATACAGTTTTATATAGTTTTATATATTTCTACACAGTTTTATATAGCTCTGTATCGTTTTATATAGTTTTATATAGTTTTATATAGTTTTATATAGTTTTATAGAGTTTTATATAGTTTTATATAGTTTAATATAGTTTTATATAGTTTTATATAGTTTTGTTAGTTTTATATAGTTTTATATAGATTTATATAGTTTTATATAGTTTTATATAGTTTTATATAGTTTTATATAATGTTATATAGTTTTATAGAGTTTTATATAGTTTTGTTAGTTTTGTATAGTTTTATATAGTTATATATAGTTTCATATAGTTTTATATAGTTTTATATAGTTTCATATAGTTTTATATAGTTTTGTTAGTTTTATATAGTTTTTTATAGTTTTATATAGTTTTATATAGTTTTATTTAGTTGTGTTAGTTTATATAATTTAATATAATTTTATATAGTTTTAAATAGTTTTATATAGTTTTATACAGTTTTATATAGTTTTATATATTTCTACACAGTTTTTATATAGCTCTGTATCGTTTTATATAGTTTTATATAGTTTTATATAGTTTTATAGAGTTTTATATAGTTTTATATAGTTTTATATAGTTTTATGCAGTTTTATATAGTTTAATATAGTTTTATATAGCTTTATATAGTTTTATATAGTTTTATATAGTCATATATGGTTTTATATAGTTTTTTACAGTTTTATGTAGTTTTATATAGTTTTATATAGTTTTACATGGTTTTTGGTAATTTTGTATAGTTTGACATAGTTTTATATGGTTCTATATAGTTTTATATAGTTTTATATAGTTCCACATAGTTTTATATAGGTTTATATAGTTTTATATAGTTTTATATAGTTTTATACAGTTTTATATAGTTTTACATAGTTTTATATAGTTTTATATAGTTTTGTTAGTTTTGTATGGTGTTATATAGTATTATATAGTTTTATATAGTTTTATACGGTTTTGTTAGTTTTGTATAGTTTGATATAGTTTGATATAGTTTTATAGAGTTTCATATAGTTTTATATAGTTTTATTCGTTTTATATAGTTTAATATAGTTTTATATAGTTTTATATAGTTTTATATAGTTTTATATAGTTTTATATAGTTTTATATAGTTTTATATAGTTTTATATACTTTTATATAGTTCTATAGAGTTTTATATAGGTGTATATTGTTTTGTTAGTTTTATATTGTTTTATATGGTTTTATATAGTTTTATATAGTTTTGTATAGTTTTATATAGTTTTGTTAGTTTTATATAGTTTTGTTAGTTTTATATAGTTTTATATAATTTTATATAGTTTTTAAATATTTTTATATAGTTTTATAGAGTTTTATACAGTTTTATATGGTTTTATATAGATTTATTAATTTTATTAGTTATATTATAGCTTTATATAGTTTTATATAGTATTATACAGTTTTATATAGTTTTATATAGTTCTACATAATTTTATATAGCTTTATATAGTTTTATATAGTTTTATATAGTTTTATCGAGTTTTAAACAGTTTTGTATAGTTTTATAGAGTTTTATATAGTTTTATATAGTTTTATATAGGTTTATATAGTTTTATATAGTTTTATATAGTTTTATATAGTTTATATAGTTATATATAGTTTTATATAGTTTTATACAATTCTATATGGTTTTATATAGATTTACTAGTTTTATTAGATTTATTATAGCTTTATATAGTTTTATATAGTATTATACAGTTTTATATAGTTTTATATAGTTTTATATAGTTTTATACAGTTTTATATAGTTTTATATAGTTTTATATAGTTTTATATAGTTTATGGAGTTTTATATAGTTTTATATAATTTTGTTTCAGACAGTTTTATATAGTTCTATAGAGTTTCATATACTTTTGTTAGTTTTATATCCTTTTATTAGTTTTATATAGTTTTATATAGTTTTGTTAGTTTTATATAGTTTTATATAGTTTTATATAGTTTTATATAGTTTTATATAGGTTAATATAGTTTTATATAGTTTAATATAGTTTGATATAGTTTTATATTGTTTTATATAGTTTTATATAGTTTTATATAGTTCTATAGAGTTTTATATAGTTTTATATAGTTTTATATAGTTTTATATAGTTGTGTTAGTTTTATATAGCATTATATTGTTTTATATAGTTTTAAATAGTTTATATAGTTTTATACAGTTTCAGACAGTTTTATATAGTTTTATTTCGTTCTATACAGTTTTATATAGTTTTATATAGTTTTGTTAGTTTTATATAGTTTTATATAGATTTATATAGTTTTATATAATTTTATATAGTTTTATATAATGTTATATAGTTTTATAGAGTTTTATATAGTTTTATATAGTTTTATATAGTTTTGTTAGTTTTGTATAGTTTTATATAGTTTTATATAGTTTCATATAGTTTCATATAGTTTTATATAGTTTTATATAGTTTCATATAGTTTTATATAGTTTCGTTAGTTTTGTATAGTTTTATATAGTTTCATATAGTTTTGTTAGTTTTGTATGGTGTTATATAGTTTTATATAGTTTTATATAGTTTTATATGGTTTTGTCAGTTTGTATAGTTTTATATAGTTTTATATAGTTTTATATAGTTTTGTTGGTTTTGTATAGTTTTATATAGTTTTATATAGTTTCATATAGTTTCATACAGTTTTGTTAGTTTTGTTAGTTTTATATACTTTTATATAGATTTATATAGTTTTATATAGTTTTTATAGTTTTATATTGTGTTAAATAGTTTTATAGAGTTTTATATAGTTTTATATAGTTTTGTTAGTTTTGTATAGTTTTATATAGTTTTATATAGTTTCATATAGTTTTATATAGTTTTATATAGTTTCATATAGTTTTATATAGCATTATATAGTTTTATATAGTGTTATATAGTTTTATATAGTTTTATATAGTTTTACATAGTTTCATATAGTTTTACATAGTTTTATAGAGTTTTATATAGTTTTATATAGTTTTATATAGTTTTATATAGTTTATATAGTTTTATACAGTTTCAGACAGTTTTATATAGTTTTATATAGTTTATATAGTTTTATACTGTTTCAGACAGTTTTATATAGTTTTATATAGTTTTATATAGCTTTATATAGTTTTGTTAGTTTCTTATAGTTTTATATAGTTTTCTATAGTTTTATATAGTTTTGTTAGTTTTATATTGTTTTATATAATTTTGTATAGTTTTTTATAGTTTTGTTAGTTTTATATAGTTTTATATAGTTATATATGTTTTATATTGTTTTATATAGTTTTATATAGTTTAATATAGTTTTATTAGTATTATATAGATTTATAGAGTTTTATATAGTTTTATATAGTTTTATATAGTTTTATATAGTTTTATATAGTTTTATATAGTTTTATATAGTTTTATATAGTTTTATATAGTTTTATATACTTTTATATAGTGTTATATAGTTTCGTATAGTGTTATATAGTTTAATATAGTTTTGTTAGTTTTATATAGTTTTATATAGTTTTATATAGTTTTATATAGGTTTATATAGTTTTATATAGTTTTATATAGTTTTATATAGTTTATATAGTTATATATAGTTTTATATAGTTTTATACATTTCTATATGGTTTTATATAGATTTACTAGTTTTATTAGATTTATTATAGCTTTATATAGTTTTATATAGTATTATACAGTTTTATATAGTTTTATATAGTTTTATATAGTTTTATACAGTTTTATATAGTTTTATATAGTTTTATATAGTTTTATATAGTTTTATGGAGTTTTATATAGTTTTATATAATTTTGTTTCAGACAGTTTTATATAGTTCTATAGAGTTTCATATACTTTTGTTAGTTTTATATCCTTTTATTAGTTTTATATAGTTTTATATAGTTTTATATAGTTTTATATAGTTTTGGTAGTTTTGTATAGTTTGACATAGTTTTATATAGTTTTATACAGTTTTATATAGTTTTATATAGTTATATAGTTTTATATAGTTTTATAGAGTTTTATATAGTTTTATATAGTACTATATAGCTTTATATAGTTTTATTCGTTTTATATAGTTTTATATAGTTTTATGTAGTTTTATATAGTTATATACAGTTTTATATAGTTTTATATAGTTTTATATAGTTTTATATAGTTCTATAGAGTTTTATATAGGTTTATATTGTTTTGTTAGTTTTATATTGTTTTATATAGTTTTATATAGTTTTGTATAGTTTTATATAGTTTTGTTAGTTTTATATAGTTTTGTTAGTTTTATATAGTTTTATATAATTTTATATAGTTTTAAATATTTTTATATAGTTTTATAGAGTTTTATACAGTTTTATATGGTTTTATATAGATTTATTAATTTTATTAGTTATATTATAGCTTTATATAGTTTTATATAGTATTATACAGTTTTATATAGTTTTATATAGTTCTACATAATTTTATATAGCTTTATATAGTTTTATATAGTTTTATATAGTTTTATATAGTTTTATATAGTTTTATATAGTTTTATATAGTTTTATATAGTTTTATATAGTTTTATATAGTTTTATATAGTTTTATATACTGTTATATAGTTTCATATAGTGTTATATAGTTTAATATAGTTTTGTTAGTTTTATATATTTTTATATAGTTTTATATAGTTTTATATAGGTTTATATAGTTTTATATAGTTTTATATAGTTTTATATAGTTTATACAGTTATATACAGTTTCAGACAGTTTTATATAGTTTTATATAGTTTTATACATTTCTATATAGTTTTGGGTTTACTAGTTTTATTAGATTTATTATAGCTTTATATAGTTTTATATAGTATTATACAGTTTTATATAGTTTTATATGGTTTTATATAGTTTTATACAGTTTTATATAGCTTTATATAGTTTTATATAGTTTTATATAGTTTTATGGAGTTTTATATAGTTTTATATAATTTTGTTAGTTTTACATAGTTATATAGTTTTATATAGTTTTATAGAGTTTTATATAGTTTTATATAGTACTATATAGTTTCATATAGTTTTATTCGATTTATATAGTTTTGTTAGTTTCATATAGTTTCATATAGTTTTATATAGTTTTATATAGTTTTATATAGTTTTATATAGTTATATAGTTTTATATAGTTTTATAGAGTTTTATATAGTTTTATATAGTACTATATAGTTTTATATAGTTTTATTCGTTTTATATAGTTTTATATAGTTTTATGTAGTTTTATATAGTTATATACAGTTTTATATAGTTTTATATAGTTTTATATAGTTTTATATAGTTCTATAGAGTTTTTTATAGGTTTATATTGTTTTGTTAGTTTTATATAGTTTTATATAGTTTTATATAGTTTTATATAGTTTTATATAGCTTTATATAGTTTTATATAGTTTTATATAGTCATATATGGTTTTATATAGTTTTATGGAGTTTTATATAGTTTTATATAATTTTGTTAGTTTTATATAGTTATATAGTTTTATATAGTTTTATAGAGTTTTAAATAGTTTTATATAGTTTTATATAGGTTAATATAGTTTTATATAGTTTAATATAGTTTGATATAGTTTTATATTGTTTTATATAGTTTTATATAGTTTTATATAGTTTTATATAGTTTTATATATTTTTGTTAGTTTTATATAGCATTATATTGTTTTATATAGTTTTAAATAGTTTATATAGTTTTATACAGTTTCAGACAGTTTTATATAGTTTTATTTCGTTCTATACAGTTTTATATAGTTTTATATAGTTTTGTATAGTTTTGTATAGTTTTATTAGATTTATATAGTTTTATATAGTTTTACATAGTTTTATATAGCTTTATTAGTTTTATATGGTTTTATAGAGTTTTATATAGTTTTATACAGATTTATAGAGTTTCATATAGTTTTAAATAGTTTTATGTTGTTTTATAGAGTTTTATAGAGATTTATATAGTTTTATATAGTTTTATATAGTTTTATATAGTTTTATATGTTTTATATAGTTTTATATAGTTTTGTTAGTTTTATATAGTTTTATTAGTTTTATATCGTTTTATATAGTTTTATATAGTTCTGTTAGTTTTATATAGTTTTATATAGTTTTATATACTTTTATATAGTTTAATATAGTTTTATATAGTTTTATATAGTTTTATATAGTTTTACAGAGTTTTATAGAGTTTTATATTGTTTTATATAGTTTTGTTAGTTTTATATAGTTTTATATAGTTTTATATAGTTTTATATAGTTTTATATAGTTCTATACACTTTTATATAGGTTTATATAGTTTTATATAGTTTTATATAGTTTTATATAGTTTTATATAGTTTTATATAGTTTTATATAGTTTTATATAGTTTTATATAGTTTTATATAGTTTTATATAGTTCTGTCGAGTTTTATATAGGTTTATATAGTTTTGTTAGTCTTATATAGTTTTATATTGTTTTATATAGGTCTATATAGTTTTATATAGTTTTATATAGTTTTATATAGTTCAATAGAGTTTTATATAGGTTTATATAGTTTTGTTAGTCTTATATAGTTTTATATTGTTTTATATAGGTCTATAGAGTTTTATATAGTTTTATATAGTTCTATAGACTTTTATATAGGATTATATAGTTTTATATAGTTTTATATAGTTTCATATCGTTCTATAGAGTTTTATATAGTTTAATACAGTTTTATATAGTTTTATATAGTTTTATATAGTTTTATACTGTTTTATACAGTTTTATATAGTTTTATATAGTTTTATACAGTTTTATATAGTTTTATTAGTTTTATATAGTTTTATATAGTTTTGTAAAGTTTTATATAGTTTTATATAGTTTTATATAGTTTCATACAGTTTTATATATATATATATTAGTTTTATATTTTTTTATATAGTTTATATAGTTTTATACAGTTTCAGACAGTTTTATATAGTTTTATATAGTTTTATATAGTTCTATAGAGTTTTATATAGGTTTATATAGTTTTGTTAGTTTTACATAGTTTTATATAGTTTTATATAGTTTTATATAGTTTTATATAGTTTTATATAGTTCTACATAGTTCTATATAGCATTATATAGTTTTATATAGTTTTAAATAGTTTATATAGTTCAATAGAGTTTTATATAGGTTTATATAGTTTTGTTAGTCTTATATAGTTTTATATTGTTTTATATAGGTCTATATAGTTTTATATAGTTTTATATAGTTCTATAGACTTTTATATAGGTTTATATAGTTTTATATAGTTTTATATAGTTTCATATCGTTCTATAGAGTTTTATATAGGTTTATATAGTTTTATATAGTTCTATACAGTTTTATATAGTTTTATATAGTTTTATATAGTTTTATATAGTTTCATATAGTTTTATATAGTTTTTATACTGTTTTATACAGTTTTATATAGTTTTATATAGTTTTATACAGTTTTATATAGTTTTATTAGTTATATATAGTTTTATATAGATTTATAAAGTTTTATATAGTTTTATATAGTTTTATATAGTTTTATATAGTTTTATATAGTTTTATAGAGTTGTATATAGTTCTATAGACTTTTATATAGGTTTATATAGTTTTCTATAGTTTTATATAGATTTAAATAATTTTATATAGTTTTATAGAGTTTTATATAGTTTTATATAGTTTTGTTAGCTTTATATACTTTTTTATAGTTTTATATAGTTTTATATAGCGTTATATTGTTATATAGTTTCATTAGTTTTATATAGTTTTATATAGGTTTATAGAGTTTTATATAGTTATATATAGTTATATATAGTTTTATATAGTTTCGATATTTTTATATTCTTTTATATAGTTTTAAATAGTTTTATATAGTTTTATATAGTTTTATATAGTTTCATATAGTTTTATATAGTTTTATATAGTTTTATACGTTTTATATAGTTTTATATAGTTTTGTTAGTTTTATATAGTTTTAAATAGTTTTATGTTGTTTTATAGAGTTTTATAGAGTTTTATATAGTTTTATATAGTTTTATATAGTTTTATATAGTTTTATATAGTTTTATATAGTTTTATATAGTTTTATATAGTTTTATATTGTTTTATATAGTTTTGTTAGTTTTACATAGTTTTATATAGTTTTATATAGTTTTATATAGTTTTATATAGTCCTATAGACTTTTATATAGGTCTATATAGTTTTATATAGTTTTATATAGTTTTATATAGTTCAATAGAGTTTTATATAGGTTTATATAGTTTTGTTAGTCTTATATAGTTTTATATTGTTTTATATAGGTCTATAGAGTTTTATATAGTTTTATATAGTTCTATAGACTTTTATATAGGTTTATATAGTTTTATATAGTTTTATATAGTTTTATATAGTTTCATATCGTTCTATAGAGTTTTATATAGGTTTATATAGTTTAATATAGTTCTATACAGTTTTATATAGTTTTATATAGTTTTATACAGTTTTATATAGTTTTATATAGTTTTATATAGTTATATACTGTTTTATACAGTTTTATATAGTTTTATATAGTTTTATACAGTTTTATATAGTTTTATTAGTTTTATATAGTTTTATATAGTTTTATAGAGTTTTATATAGTTTTATATAGTTTTATGTAGTTCTACATAGTTTTATATAGTTTTATATAGGTTTATATAGTTTTATATAGTTTTATATAGTTTTATATAGTTTTATATAGTTCTATAGAGTTTTATGTAGGTTTATATAGTTTTGTTAGTCATATATACTTTTATATAGTTTTATATAGTATTATACAGTTTTATATAGTTTTATTTCGTTCTATACAGTTTTATATAGTTTTATTAGTTTTATATAGTTTTATTAGTTTTATATAGTTTTATATAGTTTTATATAGTCTTATAGAGTTTTATATTGTTTTATATAGTTTTATACAGTTTTATATATATATATATTAGTTTTATATTTTTTTATATAGTTTATATAGTTTTATACAGTTTCAGACAGTTTTATATAGTTTTATATAGTTTTATATAGTATTATACAGTTTTATATATTTTTATATAGTTTTATATAGTTTTATATAGTTCTATAGAGTTTTATATAGGTTTGTATAGTTTTGTTAGTTTTATATAGTTTTATATAGTCTTATATAGTTTTATATAGTTTTACATAGTTCTACATAGTTTTATATAGCATTATATAGTTTTATATAGTTTTAAATAGTTTTATAAAGTTTTATATAGTTTTATATAGTTTTATATAGTTTTATACAGTTTTATATAGATATATTAGTTTTATATAGTTTTATATAGTTTATATAGTTTTATACAGTTTCAGACAGTTTTATATAGTTTTATATAATTTTATATAGTATTATACAGTTTTATATATTTTTATATAGTTTTATATAGTTTTATATAGTTCTATAGAGTTTTATATAGGTTTATATAGTTTTGTTAGTTTTATAGAGTTTTATATAGTTTTATATAGTTCTATAGACTTTTATATATGTTTATATAGTTTTATATAGTTTTGTATAATTTTATATAGTTCTATAGAGTTTTGTATAGGTTTATATAGTTTTATATAGTTTTATATAGTTTTATACAGTTTTATATAGTTTTATATAGTTTGATATAGTTTTATACAGTTTTATATACTTTTATATAGTTTTATAAAGTTTTATATAGTTTTATATAGTTTTATATAGTTTTATACAGTTTTATATAGATATATTAGTTTTATATGGTTTATATAGTTTATATAGTTTTATACAGTTTCAGACAGTTTTATATAGTTTTATATAGTTTTATATAGTATTATACAGTTTTATATATTTTTATATAGTTTTATATAGTTTTATATAGTATTATACAGTTTTATATATTTTTATATAGTTTTATATATTTTTATATAGTTTTATATAGTATTATACTGTTTTATACAGTTTTATATAGTTTTATATAGTTTTATACAGGTTTATATAGTTTTATTAGTTTTATATAGTTTTATATAGTTCTATAGAGTTTTGTATAGGTTTATATAGTTTTATATAGTTTTATATAGTTTTATAAAGTTTTATATAGTTTTATATAGTTTTATATAGTTTTATACAGTTTTATATAGATATATTAGTTTTATATAGTTTTATTTAGTTTATATAGTTTTATACAGTTTCAGACAGTTTTATATATTTTTATATAGTTTTATATAGTATTATGCAGTTTTATATAGTTTTATATAGTTTTATATAGTTCTAAGAGTTTTATATAGGTTTATATAGTTTTGTTAGTGTTATATAGTGTTATACAGTTTTATATAGTTTTATATAGTTTTATAGAGTTTTATATAGTTTTATATAGTTTTATATAGTTTTATATAGTTTTATAGAGTTGTATATAGTTCTATAGACTTTTATATAGGTTTATGTAGTTTTATATAGTTTTATATAGTTCTATAGAGTTTTGTATAGGTTTCTATAGTTTTATATAGTATTATACAGTTTTATATAGTTTTATATAGTTTTATATAGTTCTATAGAGTTTTATATAGGTTTATATAGTTTTGTTAGTGTTATATAGTTTTATACAGTTTTATATAGTTTTATATAGTTTTATACAGTTTTATATAGTTTTATATAGTTTTATAAAGTTTTATATAGTTTTATATAGTTTTATATAGTTTTATACAGTTTTATATAGATATATTAGTTTTATATTTTTTTATATAGTTTATATAGTTTTATACAGTTTCAGACAGTTTTATATAGTTTTATATAGTTTTATATAGTATTATACAGTTTTATATATTTTTATATAGTTTTATATAGTTTTATATAGTTCTATAGAGTTTTATATAGGTTTATATAGTTTTGTTAGTTTTATATAGTTTTATATAGTTTTATATAGTTTTATATAGTTCTATAGAGTTTTATATAGGTTTATATAGTTTTGTTAGTTTTATATAGTTTTATATAGTTTTATATAGTTTTATATAGTTTTATATAGTTTTATAGAGTTGTATATAGTTCTATAGACTTTTATATAGGTTTATATAGTTTTCTATAGTTTTATATAGATTTAAATAGTTTTATATAGTTTTATAGACTTTTATATCGGTTTATATAGTTTTATATAGTTTTATATAGTTCTATAGAGTTTTGTATAGGTTTATATAGTTTTATATAGTTTTATATAGTTTTATTTAGTTTATATAGTTTTATACAGTTTCAGACAGTTTTATATATTTTTATATAGTTGTATATAGTATTATGCAGTTTTATATAGTTTTATATAGTTTTATATAGTTTTATATAGTTCTATAGAGTTTTATATAGGTTTATATAGTTTTGTTAGTGTTATATAGTTTTATACAGTTTTATATAGTTTTATATAGTTTTACATAATTTTATATAGTTCTATAGAGTTTTGTATAGGTTTATATAGTTTTATATAGTTTTATATAGTTTTATACAGTTTTATATAGTTTTATATAGTTTGATATAGTTTTATACAGTTTTATATAATTTTATATAGTTTTATAAAGCTTTATATAGTTTTATATAGTTTTATATAGTTTTATACAGTTTTACATAGATATATTAGTTTTATATAGTTTTATATAGTTTATATAGTTTTATACAGTTTCAGACAGTTTTATATAGTTTTATATAGTTTTATATAGTATTATACAGTTTTATATATTTTTATATAGTTTTATATAGTTTCATATAGTTTTATATAGTTTTGTTAGTTTTGTATAGTTTTATATAGTTTTATATAGTTTTATATAGTTTCATAGGGTTTTATATAGTTTTGTTAGTTTTGTATGGTGTTATATAGTTTTATATAGTTTTATATAGTTTTATATGGTTTTGTCAGTTTTGTATAGTTTTATATAGTTTTATATAGTTTTATAGAGTTTCATATAGTTTTATATAGTTTTATTCGTTTTCTATAGTTTTATATAGTTTTATAGAGTTTTATATAGTTTTATATAGTTTTATATAGTTTTGTTAGTTTTATATACTTTTATATAGATTTATATAGTTTTATATAGTTTTATAGTTTTATATTGTGTTATATAGTTTTATAGAGTTTTATATAGTTTTATATAGTTTTGTTAGTTTTATATAGTTTTATATAGTTTTGTAAGTTTTGTGCAATTTTAAATAGTTTTATATAGTTTTATATAGTTTTGTTAGTTTTGTATAGTTTTATATAGTTTTATATAGTTTTATATAGTTTCATATAGTTTTATATAGTTTTACATAGTTTTATATAGTTTTATATAGTTTTGTTAGATTAATATTGTTTTATATAGATTTATATAGTTTTGTATAGTTTTATATAGTTTTATATAGTTTTATATAATTTTATATAATGTTATATAGTTTTATAGAGTTTTATATAGTTTTATATAGTTTTATATAGTTTTGTTAGTTTTGTATAGTTTTATATAGTTTTATATAGTTTCATATAGTTTCATATAGTTTTATATAGTTTTACATAGTTTCATATAGTTATATATAGTTTTGTTAGTTTTATATAGTTGTATATAGTTTTATATAGTTTTGCTAGTTTTGTACAGTTTTATATAGTTTTATATAGTTTCATATAGTTTTAGATAGTTTTATATAGTTTTGTTAGTTTTGTATAGCTTTATATAGTTTTATATAGTTTTATATAGTTTTGTTAGTTTCGTATAGTTTTATATAGTTTTATATAGTTTCACATAGTTTTATATAGTTTTATATAGTTTCATATAGTTTTATATAGTTTCATAGAGTTTCATATAGCTTTATATAGATTTATTCGTTTTATATAGTTTTATATAGTTTTATACAGTTTTATATAGTTTTATATAGTTTTATATAGTTTTGTTAGTTTTATAAAGTTTTATACAGATTTATATAGTTTTATATAGTTTTATATAATTTTATATAGTGTTATATAGTTTTATAGAGTTTTATATAGTTTTATATAGTTTTATATAGTTTTGTTAGTTTTATATACTTTTATATAGATTTATATAGTTTTATATAGTTTTATATAGTTTTGTTAGTTTTATATACTTTTATATAGATTTATATAGTTTTATATAGGTTTATATAGTTTTATATTGTGTTATATAGTTTTATAGAGTTTTATATAGTTTTGTTAGTTTTATATAGTTTTATATAGTTTTATATAGTTTTGTTTGTTTTGTGCTGTTTTGTATAGTTTTATATAGTTTTATATAGTTTTGTTAGTTTTGTATAGTTTTATATAGTTTCATATAGTTTTATATAGTTTTATATAGTTTTATATAGTTTTATATAGTTTTATATAGTTTTGTTAGTTTTGTATAGTTTTATATAGTTTTATATATTTTTATATAGTTTTGTAGAGTTTCATATAGTTTTATATAGATTTATTCGTTTTATATAGTTTTATACAGTTTTATAGAGTTTTGTTAGTTTTGTATAGCTTTATATAGTTTTATATAGTTTCTTATAGTTTTGTATAGTTTTATATAGTTTTATATAGTTTTATATAGTTTTGTTAGTTTTGTATGGTTTTATACAGTTTTATATAGTGTCATATAGTTTTATATAGTTTTGTTAGTTTTATATAGTTGTATATAGTTTTATATAGCTTTGTTAGTTTTGTATAGTTTTATATAGTTTTATATAGTTTCATATAGTTTTAGATAGTTTTATATAGTTTTATATAGTTTTATATAGTACCATATAGATTTATATAGTTTTATATAGTTTTATATAGTTTTGTATAGTTTTATATAGTTTTATATAGCTTTATATTGTTTTATACAGTTTTATATAGTGTTATATAGTTTCATATAGTGTTATATAGTTTTATAGAGTTTTATATAGTTTTATATAGTTTTGTTAGTTTTATATAGTTTTATATAGTTTTATATAGTTTTATATAGGTTTATTAGTTTTATATAGTCTTATATAGTTTTATATAGTTTTATATAGTTTTGTATAGTTCTATAGACTTTTATATAGGTTTATATAGTTTTATATAGTTTTATATAGTTTTATATTGTGTTATATAGTTTTATAGAGTTTTATATAGTTTTATATAGTGTTGTTAGTTTTATATTGTTTTGTTAGCTTTGTGCAGTTTTGTATAGTTTTATATAGTTTTATATAGTTTTATTAGTTTTATACACTTTTATAGAGTTTTATGTAGTTTTATATAGGTTTATTAGTTTTATATAGTTTTACATAGTTTTATATAGTTTTATATAGTTTTGTTAGATTAATATAGTTTTTTATAGATTTATATAGTTTTGTTAGTTTTGTATAGTTTTATATAGTTTTATATAGTTTTATATAGTTTTGTTAGTTTTTTATAGTTTTATATAGTTTTATATAGTTTCATATAGTTTTATATAGCTTTGTTAGTTTTATATAGTTGTATATAGTTTTATAGTTTTTGTTAGTTTTGTATAGTTTTATATAGTTTTATATAGTTTTACGTAGTTTTGTTAGTTTTTTATAGTTTTATATAGTTTTATATAATTTTATATAGTTTTGTTAGTTTTGTATGGTTTTACACAGTTTTATATAGTCTCATATAGTGTTATATAGTTTTGTTAGTTTTATATAGTTGTATATAGTTTTATATAGTTTTGTTAGTTTTATATAGTTTTTTATAGTTTTATATAGTTTTATATAGTTTTATATAGTTTTATATGGTTCTATAGAGTTTTATATAGGTTTAAATAGTTTTGTTAATTTATATAGTTTCATATAGTTTTATATAGTTTTATATAGTTTTATATAGTTTTATATAGTTTTATATAGTTTTATATAGTTTTATATAGTTCTATAGAGTTTTATATAGGTTTATATAGTTTTGTTTGTTTTATATAGTTTTATATAGGTTTATATAGTGTTATATAGTTTTATAAAGTTTTATATAGTTTTATATAGTTTTGTTAGTTTTATATAGTTTTATATAGTGTTATATAGTTTCATATAGTGTTATATAGTTTTATAGAGTTTTATATAGTTTTATATAGTTTTGTTAGTTTTATATAGTTTTATATAGTTTTATATAGTTTTATATAGTTTTATATAGTCTTATAGAGTTTTATATAGTTTTGTATAGTTTTATATAGTTTATATAGTTTTATACAGTTTCAGACAGTTTAATATAGTTTTATATAGTTTTATACAGTTCTATATAGTTCTGTAGACTTTATATAGGTTTATATAGTTTTATATAGTTTTATATAGTTTTATATAGTTTTATATGGTTCTATAGAGTTTTATATAGGTTTAAATAGTTT
Organism: Nomia melanderi; assembly: GCF_051020985.1. Lineage (NCBI taxonomy): Eukaryota > Metazoa > Arthropoda > Insecta > Hymenoptera > Halictidae > Nomia > Nomia melanderi. The sequence continues at coordinate 17,699 of NW_027475563.1, read as the reverse complement.
TGTTAATTTATATAGTTTCATATAGTTTTATATAGTTTTATATAGTTTTATATAGTTTTATATAGTTTTATATAGTTTTATATAGTTTTATATAGTTCTATAGAGTTTTATATAGGTTTATATAGTTTTGTTAGTTTTATATAGGTTTATATAGGTTTATATAGTTTTATATAGTTTTATATAGTTTTATACAGTTTTATATAGTTTTACATAGTTTTATATAGTTTTATATAGTTTTATAGAATTTTATATAGTTTTATATAGTACTATATAGTTTTATATAGTTTTATTCGTTTTATATAGTTTTGCTAGTCTTATATAGTTTTATATAGTTTTATATAGTTTTATATAGTTCTATAGAGTTTTATGTAGGTTTATATAGTTTTGTTAGTTTTATATAGTTTTATATAGTTTTATATAGTTTTATATAGTTTTATATAGATTTATATAGCTTTATATAGTTTTATATAGATTTATATACTCATATATGGTTTTATATAGTTTTATATAGTTTTATGGAGTTTTATATAGTTTTATATAATGTTGTTAGTTTTATATAGTTTTATATAGTTTTATATAGTTTTATAGAGTTTTATATAGTTTTATATAGTACTATATAGTTTTATATAGTTTTATTCGTTTTATATAGTTTTGTTAGTTTTATATAGTTTTATATAATTTTGTATAGTTTTTTATAGTTTTGTTAGTTTTATATAGTTTTATATAGTTATATTTGTTTTATATTGTTTTATGTAGTTTTATATAGTTTAATATAGTTTCGTTAGTTTTATGTAGTTTTATTTAGTTTTATATAGTTTAATATAGTTTCGTTAGTTTTATGTAGTTTTATTTAGTTTTATACAGTTTTATATAGTGTTATATAGTTTTATATAGTTTTATTAGTTTTATATCGTTTTATATAGTTTTATATGGTTTTATATAGTATTAAATAGTTTTATATATTTTTATAGAGTTTTATATAGTTTTACATAGTTTTATATATTTTTATAGAGGTTTATATAGTTTTACATAGTTTTATACAGTTTTATATAGTTTTATATGGTTTTATATAGTTTTAAATAGTTTTATATATTTTTATAGAGTTTTATATAGTTTTACATAGTTTTATACAGTATTATATAGTTTTATATAGTTTTATATAGTTTTATATAGTTTTATATAGGTTTATATAGTTTTATATAGTTTTATTAGTTTTATATAGTCTTATATAGTTTTATATAGTTTTATATAGTTTTGTATAGTTCTATAGACTTTTATATAGGTTTATATAGTTTTATATAGTTTTATATAGTTTTATATTGTGTTATATAGTTTTATAGAGTTTTATATAGTTTTATATAGTGTTGTTAGTTTTATATTGTTTTGTTAGCTTTGTGCAGTTTTGTATAGTTTTATATAGTTTTATATAGTTTTATTAGTTTTATACACTTTTATAGAGTTTTATGTAGTTTTATATAGGTTTATTAGTTTTATATAGTTTTACATAGTTTTATATAGTTTTATATAGTTTTGTTAGATTAATATAGTTTTTTATAGATTTATATAGTTTTGTTAGTTTTGTATAGTTTTATATAGTTTTATATAGTTTTATATAGTTTTGTTAGTTTTTTATAGTTTTATATAGTTTTATATAGTTTCATATAGTTTTATATAGCTTTGTTAGTTTTATATAGTTGTATATAGTTTTATAGTTTTTGTTAGTTTTGTATTGTTTTATATAGTTTTATATAGTTTTACGTAGTTTTGTTAGTTTTTTATAGTTTTATATAGTTTTATATAATTTTATATAGTTTTGTTAGTTTTGTATGGTTTTATACAGTTTTATATAGTCTCATATAGTGTTATATAGTTTTGTTAGTTTTATATAGTTGTATATAGTTTTATATAGTTTTGTTAGTTTTGTATAGTTTTATATAGTTATATATAGTTTCATATAGTTTTATATAGTTTTATATAGTTTCATATAGTTTTATATAGTTTTGTTAGTTTTATATAGTTTTTTATAGTTTTATATAGTTTTATATAGTTTTATATAGTTGTGTTAGTTTTATATAATTTAATATAATTTTATATAGTTTTAAATAGTTTTATATAGTTTTATACAGTTTTATACAGTTTTATATATTTCTACACAGTTTTATATAGCTCTGTATCGTTTTATATAGTTTTATATAGTTTTATATAGTTTTATAGAGTTTTATATAGTTTTATACAGTTTTATATAGTTTAATATAGTTTTATATAGTTTTATATAGTTTTATATAGCTTTATATAGCTTTATATAGTTTTATATATTATTATACAGTTTTATATAGTTTTATATAGTTTGTTAGTTTTATATAGTTTTATATAGTTTTATATTGGTTTATTAGTTTTATATAGTCTTATATAGTTTTATATAGTTTTATATAGTTTTATATAGTTCTATAGACTTTTATATAGGTTTATATAGTTCTATAGACTTTTTTATAGGTTTATACAGTTTTATATAGTTTTATATAGTTTTATATAGTTTTATATAGTTTTATATAGTTTTATATAGTGTTATGTAGTTTTATATAGTTTTATTAGTTTTATATCGTCGTATAAAGTTTTATATAGTTTTATATAATTGTGTTAGTTTCATATAGTTTAATATAATTTTATATAGTTTTATATAGTTTTATATAGTTTTATATAGTTTTACATAGTTTCATATAGTTTTATATAGTTTTATATAGTTTTATATAGTTAATATAGTTTTATACAGTTTCAGACAGTTTTATATAGTTTTATATAGTTTTATATAGTTTTATATAGTTTTATATAGTGTTATATAGTTTCATATAGTGTTATATAGTTTTATAGAGTTTTATATAGTTTTATATAGTTTTGTTAGTTTTATATAGTTTTATATAGTTTTATATAGTTTTATATAGTTTTATATAGTTTTATAGAGTTTTATATAGTTTTGTATAGTTTTATATAGTTTATATAGTTTTATACAGTTTCAGACAGTTTAATATAGTTTTATATAGTTTTATACAGTTCTATATAGTTCTATAGACTTTTATATAGGTTTATATAGTTTTATATAGTTTTATATAGTTTTATATAGTTTTATATAGTTTTATATAGTTTTATATAGTTTTATATAGTTTTATATAGTTTTATATAGTTCTATAGAGTTTTATATAGGTTTATATAGTTTTGTTAGTTTTATATAGTTTTATATAGGTTTATATAGTTTTATATAGTTTTATATAGTTTTATACAGTTTTATATAGTTTTACATAGTTTTATATAGTTTTATATAGTTTTATAGAATTGTATATAGTTTTATATAGTACTATATAGTTTTATATAGTTTAATATAGTTTTATAGAATTTTATATAGTTTTATATAGTACTATATAGTTTTATATAGTTTTATTCGTTTTATATAGTTTTGTTAGTCTTATATAGTTTTATATAGTTTTATATAGTTTTATATAGTTCTATAGAGTTTTATGTAGGTTTATATAGTTTTGTTAGTTTTATATAGTTTTATATAGTTTTATATAGTTTTATATAGTTTTATATAGATTTATATAGCTTTATATAGTTTTATATAGATTTATATACTCATATACGGTTTTATATAGTTTTATATAGTTTTATGGAGTTTTATATAGTTTTATATAATGTTGTTAGTTTTATATAGTTTTATATAGTTTTATATAGTTTTATAGAGTTTTATATAGTTTTATATAGTACTATATAGTTTTATATAGTTTTATTCGTTTTATATAGTTTTGTTAGTTTTATATAGTTTTATATAATTTTGTATAGTTTTTTATAGTTTTGTTAGTTTTATATAGTTTTATATAGTTATATTTGTTTTATATTGTTTTATGTAGTTTTATATAGTTTAATATAGTTTCGTTAGTTTTATGTAGTTTTATTTAGTTTTATATAGTTTAATATAGTTTCGTTAGTTTTATGTAGTTTTATTTAGTTTTATATAGTTTTATATAGTGTTATATAGTTTTATATAGTTTTATTAGTTTTATATCGTTTTATATAGTTTTATATGGTTTTATATAGTATTAAATAGTTTTATATATTTTTATAGAGTTTTATATAGTTTTATATAGTTTTATATAGTTCTATAGAGTTTTATGTAGGTTTATATAGTTTTGTTAGTTTTATATAGTTTTATATAGTTTTATATAGTTTTATATAGTTCTATAGAGTTTTATATAGGTTTATATAGTTTTGTTAGTTTTATATAGTTTTATATAGGTTTATATAGTTTTATATAGTTTTATATAGTTTTATACAGTTTTATATAGTTTTACATAGTTTTATATAGTTTTATATAGTTTTATAGAATTTTATATAGTTTTATATAGTACTATATAGTTTTATATAGTTTTATATAGTTTTATAGAATTTTATATAGTTTTATATAGTACTATATAGTTTTATATAGTTTTATTCGTTTTATATAGTTTTGTTAGTCTTATATAGTTTTATATAGTTTTATATAGTTTTATATAGTTCTATAGAGTTTTATGTAGGTTTATATAGTTTTGTTAGTTTTATATAGTTTTATATAGTTTTATATAGTTTTATATAGTTTTATATAGATTTATATAGCTTTATATAGTTTTATATAGATTTATATACTCATATACGGTTTTATATAGTTTTATATAGTTTTATGGAGTTTTATATAGTTTTATATAATGTTGTTAGTTTTATATAGTTTTATATAGTTTTATATAGTTTTATAGAGTTTTATATAGTTTTATATAGTACTATATAGTTTTATATAGTTTTATTCGTTTTATATAGTTTTGTTAGTTTTATATAGTTTTATATAATTTTGTATAGTTTTTTATAGTTTTGTTAGTTTTATATAGTTTTATATAGTTATATTTGTTTTATATTGTTTTATGTAGTTTTATATAGTTTAATATAGTTTCGTTAGTTTTATGTAGTTTTATTTAGTTTTATATAGTTTAATATAGTTTCGTTAGTTTTATGTAGTTTTATTTAGTTTTATATAGTTTTATATAGTGTTATATAGTTTTATATAGTTTTATTAGTTTTATATCGTTTTATATAGTTTTATATGGTTTTATATAGTATTAAATAGTTTTATATATTTTTATAGAGTTTTATATAGTTTTATATAGTTTTATATAGTTCTATAGAGTTTTATGTAGGTTTATATAGTTTTGTTAGTTTTATATAGTTTTATATAGTTTTATATAGTTTTATATAGTTTTATATAGATTTATATAGCTTTATATAGTTTTATATAGATTTATATACTCATATACGGTTTTATATAGTTTTATATAGTTTTATGGAGTTTTATATAGTTTTATATAATGTTGTTAGTTTTATATAGTTTTATATAGTTTTATATAGTTTTATAGAGTTTTATATAGTTTTATATAGTACTATATAGTTTTATATAGTTTTATTCGTTTTATATAGTTTTGTTAGTTTTATATAGTTTTATATAATTTTGTATAGTTTTTTATAGTTTTGTTAGTTTTATATAGTTTTATATAATTTTGTATAGTTTTTTATAGTTTTGTTAGTTTTATATAGTTTTATATAGTTATATTTGTTTTATATTGTTTTATGTAGTTTTATATAGTTTAATATAGTTTCGTTAGTTTTATGTAGTTTTATTTAGTTTTATATAGTTTAATATAGTTTCGTTAGTTTTATGTAGTTTTATTTAGTTTCATATAGTTTTATATAGTTTTGTTAGTTTTGTATAGTTTTATATAGTTTCATATAGTTTTATATAGTTTTACATAGTTTTATATAGTTTTATATAGTTTTGTTAGATTAATATTGTTTTATATAGATTTATATAGTTTTGTATAGTTTTATATAGTTTAATATAGTTTTATATAGTTTTGTTAGTTTTGTAAGGTTTTATACAGTTTTACATAGTGTCATATAGTTTTATATAGTTTTGTTGGTTCTTTATAGTTGTATATAGTTTTATATAGTTTTATATGGTTTTGTTAGTTTTGTATAGTTTTATATAGTTTTATGTAGTTTTATAGAGTTTCATATAGTTTTATATCGATTTATTCGTTTTATATAGTTTTATATAGTTTATATAGTTTTATACAGTTTCAGACAGTTTTATATAGTTTTATATAGTCTATATAGTTTTATACAGTTTCAGACAGTTTTATATAGTTTTATATAGTTTTATATAGTTTTGTTAGTTTTTTATAGTTTTATATAGTTTTATATAGTTTCATATAGTTTTATATAGTTTTATATAGTTTCATATAGTTTTATATAGTTTTATATAGTTTTATAGAGTTTCATACAGTTTTATATAGTTTTATTCGTTTTATATAGTCTTGTATAATTTTATATAGTTTTATATAGTTTTATATAGTTTTGTTAGTTTTGTATGGTGTTATATAGTTTATAGTTATAGTTAGTGTTATAGTTTTATATAGTTTTATATAGTTTTATATAGTTTTGTTAGTTTTATATAGTTTTGTTAGTTTTATATAGTTTTATATAATTTTATATAGTTTTAAATATTTTTATATAGTTTTATAGAGTTTTATACAGTTTTATATGGTTTTATATAGATTTATTAATTTTATTAGTTATATTATAGCTTTATATAGTTTTATATAGTGTTATATAGTTTTATATAGTTTTATTAGTTTTATATCGTTTTATATAGTTTTATATGGTTTTATATAGTATTAAATAGTTTTATATATTTTTATAGAGTTTTATATAGTTTTACATAGTTTTATATATTTTTATAGAGGTTTATATAGTTTTACATAGTTTTATACAGTTTTATATAGTTTTATATGGTTTTATATAGTTTTAAATAGTTTTATATATTTTTATAGAGTTTTATATAGTTTTACATAGTTTTATACAGTATTATATAGTTTTATATAGTTTTATATAGTTTTATATAGTTTTATATAGGTTTATATAGTTTTATATAGTTTTATACAGTTTTATATAGTTTAATGTAGTTTTAAATAGTTTTATATAGTTTTATGCAGTTTTATATAGTTTTATATAGTTCTACATAGTTTTATATAGCTTTGTATCGTTTTATATAGTTTTATATAGTTTTATATAGTTTTATATGGTTTTATATAGTTTTATATAGTTTTATATAGTTTTATATAGTTTTATATAGTTTTATACAGTTTTATATAGTTTAATGTAGTTTTATATAGTTTTATATAGTTTTATATAGTTTTATATAGTTCTATAGAGTTTTATATAGGTTTATATAGTTTTGTTAGTTTTATATAGTTTTATATAGTTTTATATAGTTTTATATAGTTTTATATAGCTTTATATAGTTTTATATAGTTTTATATAGTCATATATGGTTTTATATAGTTTTTTACAGTTTTATGTAGTTTTATATAGTTTTATATAGTTTTACATGGTTTTGGTAATTTTGTATAGTTTGACATAGTTTTATATGGTTCTATATAGTTTTATATAGTTTTATATAGTTCGACATAGTTTTGTATAGTTTTATATAGTTTTATATAGCTTTATATTGTTTTATACAGTTTTATATAGTGTTATATAGTTTCATATAGTGTTATATAGTTTTATAGAGTTTTATATAGTTTTATATAGTTTTGTTAGTTTTATATAGTTTTATATAGTTTTATATAGTTTTATATAGGTTTATTAGTTTTATATAGTCTTATATAGTTTTATATAGTTTTATATAGTTTTGTATAGTTCTATAGACTTTTATATAGGTTTATATAGTTTTATATAGTTTTATATAGTTTTATATTGTGTTATATAGTTTTATAGAGTTTTATATAGTTTTATATAGTGTTGTTAGTTTTATATTGTTTTGTTAGCTTTGTGCAGTTTTGTATAGTTTTATATAGTTTTATATAGTTTTATTAGTTTTATACACTTTTATAGAGTTTTATGTAGTTTTATATAGGTTTATTAGTTTTATATAGTTTTACATAGTTTTATATAGTTTTATATAGTTTTGTTAGATTAATATAGTTTTTTATAGATTTATATAGTTTTGTTAGTTTTGTATAGTTTTATATAGTTTTATATAGTTTTATATAGTTTTGTTAGTTTTTTATAGTTTTATATAGTTTTATATAGTTTCATATAGTTTTATATAGCTTTGTTAGTTTTATATAGTTGTATATAGTTTTATAGTTTTTGTTAGTTTTGTATTGTTTTATATAGTTTTATATAGTTTTACGTAGTTTTGTTAGTTTTTTATAGTTTTATATAGTTTTATATAATTTTATATAGTTTTGTTAGTTTTGTATGGTTTTATACAGTTTTATATAGTCTCATATAGTGTTATATAGTTTTGTTAGTTTTATATAGTTGTATATAGTTTTATATAGTTTTGTTAGTTTTGTATAGTTTTATATAGTTATATATAGTTTCATATAGTTTTATATAGTTTTATATAGTTTCATATAGTTTTATATAGTTTTGTTAGTTTTATATAGTTTTTTATAGTTTTATATAGTTTTATATAGTTTTATATAGTTGTGTTAGTTTTATATAATTTAATATAATTTTATATAGTTTTAAATAGTTTTATATAGTTTTATACAGTTTTATACAGTTTTATATATTTCTACACAGTTTTATATAGCTCTGTATCGTTTTATATAGTTTTATATAGTTTTATATAGTTTTATAGAGTTTTATATAGTTTTATACAGTTTTATATAGTTTAATATAGTTTTATATAGTTTTATATAGTTTTATATAGCTTTATATAGCTTTATATAGTTTTATATATTATTATACAGTTTTATATAGTTTTATATAGTTTGTTAGTTTTATATAGTTTTATATAGTTTTATATTGGTTTATTAGTTTTATATAGTCTTATATAGTTTTATATAGTTTTATATAGTTTTATATAGTTCTATAGACTTTTATATAGGTTTATATAGTTCTATAGACTTTTTTATAGGTTTATATAGTTTTATATAGTTTTATATAGTTTTATATAGTTTTATATAGTGTTATGTAGTTTTATATAGTTTTATTAGTTTTATATCGTCGTATAAAGTTTTATATAGTTTTATATAATTGTGTTAGTTTCATATAGTTTAATATAATTTTATATAGTTTTATATAGTTTTATATAGTTTTATATAGTTTTATATAGTTTTACATAGTTTCATATAGTTTTATATAGTTTTATAGAGTTTTATATAGTTTTATATAGTTTTATATAGTTAATATAGTTTTATACAGTTTCAGACAGTTTTATATAGTTTTATATAGTTTATATAGTTTTATACAGTTTCAGACAGTTTTATATAGTTTTATATAGTTTTATATAGTTTTATATAGTTTTATATAGTGTTATATAGTTTCATATAGTGTTATATAGTTTTATAGAGTTTTATATAGTTTTATATAGTTTTGTTAGTTTTATATAGTTTTATATAGTTTTATATAGTTTTATATAGTTTTATATAGTTTTATAGAGTTTTATATAGTTTTATATAGTTTTGTTAGTTTTATATAGTTTTATATAGTTTTATATAGTTTTATATAGTTTTATATAGTTTTATAGAGTTTTATATAGTTTTGTATAGTTTTATATAGTTTATATAGTTTTATACAGTTTCAGACAGTTTAATATAGTTTTATATAGTTTTATACAGTTCTATATAGTTCTATAGACTTTTATATAGGTTTATATAGTTTTATATAGTTTTATATAGTTTTATATAGTTTTATATGGTTCTATAGAGTTTTATATAGGTTTAAATAGTTTTGTTAATTTATATAGTTTCATATAGTTTTATATAGTTTTATATAGTTTTATATAGTTTTATATAGTTTTATATAGTTTTATATAGTTTTATATAGTTCTATAGAGTTTTATATAGGTTTATATAGTTTTGTTAGTTTTATATAGTTTCATATAGTTTTATATAGCTTTGTTAGTTTTATATAGTTGTATATAGTTTTATAGTTTTTGTTAGTTTTGTATTGTTTTATATAGTTTTATATAGTTTTACGTAGTTTTGTTAGTTTTTTATAGTTTTATATAGTTTTATATAATTTTATATAGTTTTGTTAGTTTTGTATGGTTTTATACAGTTTTATATAGTCTCATATAGTGTTATATAGTTTTGTTAGTTTTATATAGTTGTATATAGTTTTATATAGTTTTGTTAGTTTTGTATAGTTTTATATAGTTATATATAGTTTCATATAGTTTTATATAGTTTTATATAGTTTCATATAGTTTTATATAGTTTTGTTAGTTTTATATAGTTTTTTATAGTTTTATATAGTTTTATATAGTTTTATATAGTTGTGTTAGTTTTATATAATTTAATATAATTTTATATAGTTTTAAATAGTTTTATATAGTTTTATACAGTTTTATACAGTTTTATATATTTCTACACTGTTTTATATAGCTCTGTATCGTTTTATATAGTTTTATATAGTTTTATATAGTTTTATAGAGTTTTATATAGTTTTATACAGTTTTATATAGTTTAATATAGTTTTATATAGTTTTATATAGTTTTATATAGCTTTATATAGCTTTATATAGTTTTATATATTATTATACAGTTTTATATAGTTTTATATAGTTTGTTAGTTTTATATAGTTTTCTATAGTTTTATATTGGTTTATTAGTTTTATATAGTCTTATATAGTTTTATATAGTTTTATATAGTTTTATATAGTTCTATAGACTTTTATATAGGTTTATATAGTTCTATAGACTTTTTTATAGGTTTATATAGTTTTATATAGTTTTATATAGTTTTATATAGTTTTATATAGTTTTATATAGTTTTATATAGTGTTATGTAGTTTTATATAGTTTTATTAGTTTTATATCGTCGTATAAAGTTTTATATAGTTTTATATAATTGTGTTAGTTTCATATAGTTTAATATAATTTTATATAGTTTTATATAGTTTTATATAGTTTTATATAGTTTTATATAGTTTTACATAGTTTCATATAGTTTTCTATAGTTTTATAGAGTTTTATATAGTTTTATATAGTTTTATATAGTTAATATAGTTTTATACAGTTTCAGACAGTTTTATATAGTTTTATATAGTTTATATAGTTTTATATAGTTTTATATAGTTTTATATAGTTTTATATAGTTTTATATAGTGTTATATAGTTTCATATAGTGTTATATAGTTTTATAGAGTTTTATATAGTTTTATATAGTTTTGTTAGTTTTATATAGTTTTATATAGTTTTATATAGTTTTATATAGTTTTATATAGTTTTATAGAGTTTTATATAGTTTTGTATAGTTTTATATAGTTTATATAGTTTTATACAGTTTCAGACAGTTTAATATAGTTTTATATAGTTTTATACAGTTCTATATAGTTCTATAGACTTTTATATAGGTTTATATAGTTTTATATAGTTTTATATAGTTTTATATAGTTTTATATGGTTCTATAGAGTTTTATATAGGTTTAAATAGTTTTGTTAATTTATATAGTTTCATATAGTTTTATATAGTTTTATATAGTTTTATATAGTTTTATATAGTTTTATATAGTTTTATATAGTTTTATATAGTTCTATAGAGTTTTATATAGGTTTATATAGTTTTGTTAGTTTTATATAGTTTTATATAGGTTTATATAGTTTTATATAGTTTTATATAGTTTTATACAGTTTTATATAGTTTTACATAGTTTTATATAGTTTTATATAGTTTTATAGAATTTTATATAGTTTTATATAGTACTATATAGTTTTATATAGTTTTATTCGTTTTATATAGTTTTGTTAGTCTTATATAGTTTTATATAGTTTTATATAGTTTTATATAGTTCTATAGAGTTTTATGTAGGTTTATATAGTTTTGTTAGTTTTATATAGTTTTATATAGTTTTATATAGTTTTATATAGTTTTATATAGTTTTATATAGTTTTATATAGTTTCATATAGTTTTATATAGTTTTATATAGTTTTGTTAGTTTTGTATGGTGTTATATAGTTTTATATAGTTTTATATAGTTTTATATGGTTTTGTTAGTTTTGTATAGTTTGATATAGTTTGATATAGTTTTATAGAGTTTCATATAGTTTTATAGAGTTTCATATAGTTTTATATAGTTTTATTCGTTTTATATAGTTTAACATAGTTTTATATAGTTTTATATAGTTTTGTTAGTTTTGTATAGTTTTATATAGTTTTATATAATTTCACATAGTTTTATATAGTTTTATATAGTTTCATATAGTTTTATATAGTTTTGTTAGTTTTGTATAGTTTTATATAGTTTCATATAGTTTTATATAGTTTTACATAGTTTTATATAGTTTTATATAGTTTTGTTAGATTAATATTGTTTTATATAGATTTATATAGTTTTGTATAGTTTTATATAGTTTAATATAGTTTTATATAGTTTTGTTAGTTTTGTAAGGTTTTATACAGTTTTACATAGTGTCATATAGTTTTATATAGTTTTGTTGGTTCTTTATAGTTGTATATAGTTTTATATAGTTTTATATGGTTTTGTTAGTTTTGTATAGTTTTATATAGTTTTATGTAGTTTTATAGAGTTTCATATAGTTTTATATCGATTTATTCGTTTTATATAGTTTTATATAGTTTATATAGTTTTATACAGTTTCAGACAGTTTTATATAGTTTTATATAGTCTATATAGTTTTATACAGTTTCAGACAGTTTTATATAGTTTTATATAGTTTTATATAGTTTTGTTAGTTTTTTATAGTTTTATATAGTTTTATATAGTTTCATATAGTTTTATATAGTTTTATATAGTTTCATATAGTTTTATATAGTTTTATATAGTTTTATAGAGTTTCATACAGTTTTATATAGTTTTATTCGTTTTATATAGTCTTGTATAATTTTATATAGTTTTATATAGTTTTATATAGTTTTGTTAGTTTTGTATGGTGTTATATAGTTTATAGTTATAGTTAGTGTTATAGTTTTATATAGTTTTATATAGTTTTATATAGTTTTGTTAGTTTTATATAGTTTTGTTAGTTTTATATAGTTTTATATAATTTTATATAGTTTTAAATATTTTTATATAGTTTTATAGAGTTTTATACAGTTTTATATGGTTTTATATAGATTTATTAATTTTATTAGTTATATTATAGCTTTATATAGTTTTATATAGTATTATACAGTTTTATATAGTTTTATATAGTTTTATCGAGTTTGAAACAGTTTTGTATAGTTTTATAGAGTTTTATATAGTTTTATATAGTTTTATATAGTTTTATATAGTTTTATATAGATTTATATACTTTTATATAGTGTTATATAGTTTCGTATTGTGTTATATAGTTTAATATAGTTTTGTTAGTTTTATATAGTTTTATATAGTTTTATATAGTTTTATATAGGTTTATATAGTTTTATATAGTTTTATATAGTTTTATATAGTTTTATATAGTTTTATATAGTTTATATAGTTATATATAGTTTTATATAATTTTATACATTTCTATATGGTTTTATATAGATTTACTAGTTTTATTAGATTTATTATAGCTTTATATAGTTTTATATAGTATTATACAGTTTTATATAGTTTTATATAGTTTTATATAGTTTTATACAGTTTTATATAGTTTTATATAGTTTTATATAGTTTTATATAATTTTGTTTCAGACAGTTTTATATAGTTCTATAGAGTTTCATATACTTTTGTTAGTTTTATATCCTTTTATTAGTTTTATATAGTTTTATATAGTTTTATATAGTTTTATATAGTTTTGGTAGTTTTGTATAGTTTGACATAGTTTTATATAGTTTTATACAGTTTTATATAGTTTTATATAGTTATATAGTTTTATATAGTTTTATAGAGTTTTATATAGTTTTATATAGTACTATATAGTTTTATATAGTTTTATTCGTTTTATATAGTTTTATATAGTTTTATGTAGTTTTATATAGTTATATACAGTTTTATATAGTTTTATATAGTTTTATATAGTTTTATATAGTTCTATAGAGTTTTATATAGGTTTATATTGTTTTGTTAGTTTTATATTGTTTTATATAGTTTTATATAGTTTTGTATAGTTTTATATAGTTTTGTTAGTTTTATATAGTTTTGTTAGTTTTATATAGTTTTATATAATTTTATATAGTTTTAAATATTTTTATATAGTTTTATAGAGTTTTATACAGTTTTATATGGTTTTATATAGATTTATTAATTTTATTAGTTATATTATAGCTTTATATAGTTTTATATAGTATTATACAGTTTTATATAGCTTTATTAGTTTTATATGGTTTTATAGAGTTTTATATAGTTTTATACAGATTTATAGAGTTTCATATAGTTTTACATAGTTTTATGTTGTTTTATAGAGTTTTATATAGTTTTGTACAGTTTTATATAGATTTGTTAGTTTTATATACTTATATATAGTTTTATCGAGTTTTATATAGTTTTATATAGCTTTATTAGTTTTATAGAGTTTTATAGAGTTTTATATAGTTTTAAATAGTTTTATGTTGTTTTATAGAGTTTTACAGAGTTTTATATAGTTTTATATAGATTTATATAGTTTTATATAGTTTTATACGTTTTATATAGTTTTATATAGTTTTGTTAGTTTTATATAGTTTTAAATAGTTTTATGTTGTTTTATAGAGTTTTATAGAGATTTATATAGTTTTATAGAGTTTTATATAGTTTTATATGTTTTATATAGTTTTATATAGTTTTGTTAGTTTTATATAGTTCTGTTAGTTTGATATAGTTTTATATAGTTTTATATACTTTTATATAGTTTAATATAGTTTTATATAGTTTTATATAGTTTTACAGAGTTTTATATAGTTCTATAGACTTTTATATAGCTTTATATAATTTTATATAGTATTATACAGTTTTATATAGCTTTATATAGTTCTACATAATTTTATATAGGTTTATATAGTTTTATATAGTTTTATATAGTTTTATATAGTTCTATAGAGTTTTATATAGGTTTATATAGTTTTATATAGTTTTATATAGTTTTATACAGTTTTGTATAGTTTGATTAGTTTTATATAGTTTTATATAGTTTATATAGTTTTATACAGTTTCAGACAGTTTTATATAGTTTTATACAGTTTCAGACAGTTTTATATAGTTTTATATAGTTTTATATAGTTTTATATAGTTTTATATAGTTTTATATAGTTTTATATAGTTTTATATAGTTTTATATAGTTTTATATAGTTTTATAGAGTTCTATATTGTTTTATATAGTTTTGTTAGTTTTATATAGTTTTATGTAGTTTCATATAGTTCTATACACTTTTATATAGGTTTATATAGTTTTATATAGTTATATAGTTTTATATAGTTTTATAGAGTTTTATATAGTTTTATATAGTTTTATATAGTTTTATATAGTTTTATATAGTTTTATATAGTTTTATATAGTTTTATACAGTTTCAGACAGTTTTATATAGTTTTATATAGTTTTATATAGTTTTATATTGTTTTATATAGTTTTGTTAGTTTTACATAGTTTTATATAGTTTTATATAGTTTTATATAGTTTTATATAGTCCTATAGACTTTTATATAGGTCTATATAGTTTTATATAGTTTTATATAGTTTTATATAGTTCAATAGAGTTTTATATAGGTTTATATAGTTTTGTTAGTCTTATATAGTTTTATATTGTTTTATATAGGTCTATAGTGTTTTATATAGTTTGATATAGTTCTATAGACTTTTATATAGGTTTATATAGTTTTATATAGTTTTATATAGTTTCATATGGTTCTATAGAGTTTTATATAGGTTTATATAGTTTAATATAGTTCTATACAGTTTTATATAGTTTTATATAGTTTTATACAGTTTTATATTGTTTTATATAGTTTTATATAGTTTTATACTGTTTTATACAGTTTTATATAGTTTTATATAGTTTTATATAGTTTTATATAGTTTTATAGAGTTCTATATTGTTTTGTATAGTTTTGTTAGTTTTATATAGTTTTATGTAGTTTTATATAGTTCTATACACTTTTATATAGGTTTATATAGTTTTATATAGTTTTATATAGTTTTATATAGTTTTATATAGTTTTACATAGTTTTATATAGTTTTATATAGTTTTATATTGTTTTGTATAGTTTTATATAGTTTTATATAGTTCTACCGAGTTTTATATAGGTTTATATAGTTTTGTTAGTCTTATATAGTTTTATATTGTTTATATAGTTTTATATAGTTTTATACAGTTTCAGACAGTTTTATATAGTTTTATATAGGTTTATATTGTTTTGTTAGTTTTATATTGTTTTATATAGTTTTATATAGTTTTGTATAGTTTTATATAGTTTTGTTAGTTTTATATAGTTTTGTTAGTTTTATATAGTTTTATATAATTTTATATAGTTTTAAATATTTTTATATAGTTTTATAGAGTTTTATACAGTTTTATATGGTTTTATATAGATTTATTAATTTTATTAGTTATATTATAGCTTTATATAGTTTTATATAGTATTATACAGTTTTATATAGCTTTATTAGTTTTATATGGTTTTATAGAGTTTTATATAGTTTTATACAGATTTATAGAGTTTCATATAGTTTTACATAGTTTTATGTTGTTTTATAGAGTTTTATATAGTTTTGTATAGTTTTATATAGATTTGTTAGTTTTATATACTTTTATATAGTTTTATCGAGTTTTATATAGTTTTATATAGCTTTATTAGTTTTATAGAGTTTTATAGAGTTTTATATAGTTTTAAATAGTTTTATGTTGTTTTATAGAGTTTTACAGAGTTTTATATAGTTTTATATAGATTTATATAGTTTTATATAGTTTTATACGTTTTATATAGTTTTATATAGTTTTGTTAGTTTTATATAGTTTTAAATAGTTTTATGTTGTTTTATAGAGTTTTATAGAGATTTATATAGTTTTATAGAGTTTTATATAGTTTTATATGTTTTATATAGTTTTATATAGTTTTGTTAGTTTTATATAGTTCTGTTAGTTTGATATAGTTTTATATAGTTTTATATACTTTTATATAGTTTAATATAGTTTTATATAGTTTTATATAGTTTTACAGAGTTTTATATAGTTCTATAGACTTTTATATAGCTTTATATAATTTTATATAGTATTATACAGTTTTATATAGCTTTATATAGTTCTACATAATTTTATATAGGTTTATATAGTTTTATATAGTTTTATATTGTTTTATATAGTTCTATAGAGTTTTATATAGGTTTATATAGTTTTATATAGTTTTATATAGTTTTATACAGTTTTGTATAGTTTGATTAGTTTTATATAGTTTTATATAGTTTATATAGTTTTATACAGTTTCAGACAGTTTTATATAGTTTTATACAGTTTCAGACAGTTTTATATAGTTTTATATAGTTTTATATAGTTTTATATAGTTTTATATAGTTTTATATAGTTTTATATAGTTTTATATAGTTTTATAGAGTTCTATATTGTTTTATATAGTTTTGTTAGTTTTATATAGTTTTATGTAGTTTCATATAGTTCTATACACTTTTATATAGGTTTATATAGTTTTATATAGTTATATAGTTTTATATAGTTTTATAGAGTTTTATATAGTTTTATATAGTTTTATAT
>NW_027475562.1:37500-40186 GCF_051020985.1 Nomia melanderi | reverse complement strand
TCATGTTTACGCATGGATTAAACATTGAAATAATTTTAAAACGCTTATTAAAAAGTTGGTGTCGACCGTGGGACTTAGAAAAATTTCGGGAAGTCCGATTCGCCTGCTGGAATTACCGCACGGGCTGGACAGCTCGCTCCGACGAATCGGTTTTTTCCATTTTTTCCGAAAAATAAATTTTTGTAATTTTTTTTAACGTTAAAAACGTTAATAAACGTCATGTTTACGCATGGATTAAACATTGAAATAATTTTAAAACGCTTATTAAAAAAGTTGGTGTCGACCGTGGGACTTAGAAAAATTTCGGGAAGTCCGATTCGCCTGCTGGAATTACCGCACGGGCTGGACACCTCGCTCCGACGAATCGGTTTTTTCCATTTTTTTTGAAAAATAAATTTTTGTAATTTTTTTTAATGTTAAAAACGTTAATAAACATCATGTTTACGCATGGATTAAACATTGAAATAATTTTAAAACGCTTATTAAAAAAGTTTACTCTTGACCGTGGGACTTAGAAAAATTTCGGGAAGTCCGATTCGCCTGCTGGAATTACCGCACGGCCTGGACAGCTCGCATCGACCGATACATTTTTTCCATTTTCAGTGAAAAAAAATTTTTGTCAATTTTCTCAACGTTAAAAACGTTAATAAACTGCGTTTTTATGCGTGGATTAAACATTAAAAAAATTTTGAAATATGTGATGAAAAAGTTTACTCTTGACCGTTCGGACTTAGAAAAATTTCGAGTACCTCGGATCGCCTGCTGGAATTACCGCACGGCCTGGACAGCCCGCATCGACCGATACATTTTTTCCATTTTCAGTGAAAAAAAATTTTTGTCAATTTTCTCAACGTTAAAAACGTTAATAAACTGCGTTTTTATGCGTGGATTAAACATTAAAAAAATTTTGAAATATGTGATGAAAAAGTTTACTCTTGACCGTCGGGACTTAGAAAAATTTCGAGTACCCCGGATCGCCTGCTGGAATTACCGCACGGCCTGGATAGCCCGCATCGACCGATACATTTTTTCCATTTTCAGTGAAAAAAAAATTTTTGTCAATTTTCTCAACGTTAAAAACGTTAATAAACTGCGTTTTTATGCGTGGATTAAACATTAAAAAAATTTTGAAATATGTGATGAAAAAGTTTACTCTTGACCGTCGGGACTTAGAAAAATTTCGAGTACCCCGGATCGCCTGCTGGAATTACCGCACGGCCTGGATAGCCCGCATCGACCGATACATTTTTTCCATTTTCAGTGAAAAAAAAATTTTTGTCAATTTTCTCAACGTTAAAAACGTTAATAAACTGCGTTTTTATGCGTGGATTAAACATTAAAAAAATTTTGAAATATGTGATGAAAAAGTTTACTCTTGACCGTCGGGACTTAGAAAAATTTCGAGTACCCCGGATCGCCTGCTGGAATTACCGCACGGGCTGGACACCTCGCTCCGACGAATCGGTTTTTTCCATTTTTTCCGAAAAATAAATTTTTGTAATTTTTTTTAACGTTAAAAACGTTAATAAACGTCATGTTTACGCATGGATTAAACATTGAAATAATTTTAAAACGCTTATTAAAAAAGTTGGTGTCGACCGTGGGACTTAGAAAAATTTCGGGAAGTCCGATTCGCCTGCTGGAATTACCGCACGGGCTGGACACCTCGCTCCGACGAATCGGTTTTTTCCATTTTTTCCGAAAAATAAATTTTTGTAATTTTTTTTAATGTTAAAAACGTTAATAAACGTCATGTTTACGCATGGATTAAACATTGAAATAATTTTAAAACGCTTATTAAAAAAGTTGGTGTCGACCGTGGGACTTAGAAAAATTTCGGGAAGTCCGATTCGCCTGCTGGAATTACCGCACGGGCTGGACACCTCGCTCCGACGAATCGGTTTTTTCCATTTTTTCCGAAAAATAAATTTTTGTAATTTTTTTTAACGTTAAAAACGTTAATAAACGTCATGTTTACGCATGGATTAAACATTGAAATAATTTTAAAACGCTTATTAAAAAAGTTGGTGTCGACCGTGGGACTTAGAAAAATTTCGGGAAGTCCGATTCGCCTGCTGGAATTACCGCACGGGCTGGACAGCTCGCTCCGACGAATCGGTTTTTTCCATTTTTTCCGAAAAATAAATTTTTGTAATTTTTTTTAACGTTAAAAACGTTAATAAACGTCATGTTTACGCATGGATTAAACATTGAAATAATTTTAAAACGCTTATTAAAAAAGTTGGTGTCGACCGTGGGACTTAGAAAAATTTCGGGAAGTCCGATTCGCCTGCTGGAATTACCGCACGGCCTGGACAGCTCGCTCCGACGAATCGGTTTTTTCCATTTTTTCCGAAAAATAAATTTTTGTAATTTTTTTTAATGTTAAAAACGTTAATAAACGTCATGTTTACGCATGGATTAAACATTGAAATAATTTTAAAACGCTTATTAAAAAAGTTGGTGTCGACCGTGGGACTTAGAAAAATTTCGGGAAGTCCGATTCGCCTGCTGGAATTACCGCACGGGCTGGACACCTCGCTCCGACGAATCGGTTTTTTCCATTTTTTCCGAAAAATAAATTTTTGTAATTTTTTTTAACGTTAAAAACGTTAATAAACGTCATGTTTACGCATGGATTAAACATTGAAATAATTTTAAAACGCTTATTAAAAAAGTTGGTGTC
>NW_027475562.1:25000-32500 GCF_051020985.1 Nomia melanderi | reverse complement strand
CGCGAAGAGTTGTTACGTGCACGCGTATGGTGCGATTGCGTCGATTCGCTTTTCTGTACGGGGAGCAATAGAACGTTGAGTTGACTTATCGGGTCTTCGTTGGAATTACCGTCGCTGGCATTGTAAACTCCAGATGACCTTGTGATTCCTTCGTCGGGCACTGGTAAAGGGTGGCGATGATGCGTTCTATAATAGAAATACCCGTCGTAGCGTTTCTTCCGAGTCAACCCGCTCACGAAACACTCTCTCGTCGTGGAATCCCCGCGTCGGAGAGTAAAACGCGAATTCATAGTATGGAAACTTACGTCTCTCGACGATGGGACGATCCACGCGAAGAGTTGTTACGTGCACGCGTATGGTGCGATTGCGTCGATTCGCTTTTCTGTACGGGGAGTAATAGAACGTTGAGTTGACTTATCGGGTCTTCGTTGGAATTACCGTCGCTGGCATTGTAAACTCCAGATGACCTTGTGATTCCTTCGTCGGGCACTGGTAAAGGGTGGCGATGATGCGTTCTATAATAGAAATACCCGTCGTAGCGTTTCTTCCGAGTCAACCCGCTCACGAAACTCTCTCTCGTCGTGGAATCCCCGCGTCGGAGAGTAAAACGCGAATTCATACTATGAAAACTTACGTCTCTCGACGATGGGACGATCCACGCGAAGAGTTGTTTACGTGCACGCGTATGGTGCGATTGCGTCGATTCGCTTTTCTGTACGGGGAGAAATAGAACGTTGAGTTGACTTATCGGGTCTTCGTTGGAATTACCGTCGCTGGCATTGTAAACTCCAGATGACCTTGTGATTCCTTCGTCGGGCACTGGTAAAGGGTGGCGATGATGCGTTCTATAATAGAAATACCCGTCGTAGCGTTTCTTCCGAGTCAACCCGCTCACGAAACTCTCTCTCTCGTCGTGGAATCCCCGCGTCGGAGAGTAAAACGCCGAAGGCTTACTATGAAACTTACGTCTCTCGACGATGGGACGATCCACGCGAAGAGTTGTTACGTGCACGCGTATGGTGCGATTGCGTCGATTCGCTTTTCTGTACGGGGAGTAATAGAACGTTGAGTTGACTTATCGGGTCTTCGTTGGAATTACCGTCGCTGGCATTGTAAACTCCAGATGACCTTGTGATTCCTTCGTCGGGCACTGGTAAAGGGTGGCGATGATTCGTTCTATAATAGAAATACCCGTCGTAGCGTTTCTTCCGAGTCAACCCGCTCACGAAACTCTCTCTCGTCGTGGAATCCCCGCGTCGGAGAGTAAAACGCGAATTCATAGTATGGAAACTTACGTCTCTCGACGATGGGACGATCCACGCGAAGAGTTGTTACGTGCACGCGTATGGTGCGATTGCGTCGATTCGCTTTTCTGTACGGGGAGCAATAGAACGTTGAGTTGACTTATCGGGTCTTCGTTGGAATTACCGTCGCTGGCATTGTAAACTCCAGATGACCTTGTGATTCCTTCGTCGGGCACTGGTAAAGGGTGGCGATGATTCGTTCTATAATAGAAATACCCGTCGTAGCGTTTCTTCCGAGTCAACCCGCTCACGAAACTCTCTCTCGTCGTGGAATCCCCGCGTCGGAGAGTAAAACGCGAATTCATACTATGAAAACTTACGTCTCTCGACGATGGGACGATCCACGCGAAGAGTTGTTTACGTGCACGCGTATGGTGCGATTGCGTCGATTCGCTTTTCTGTACGGGGAGAAATAGAACGTTGAGTTGACTTATCGGGTCTTCGTTGGAATTACCGTCGCTGGCATTGTAAACTCCAGATGACCTTGTGATTCCTTCGTCGGGCACTGGTAAAGGGTGGCGATGATGCGTTCTACAATAGAAATACCCGTCGTAGCGTTTCTTCCGAGTCAACCCGCTCACGAAACTCTCTCTCGTCGTGGAATCCCCGCGTCGGAGGGTAAAACGCGATATATAATAGTATATGCCAGTGGTTCGCGCGCGTCGTCTCTGAGATACGCGGTCGACAGAGTTCCGAAAACACGTGATGTGCCACGATTTCCGTGCGTCTTACATCTTTCGACGATGGGACGATCCACGCGAAGAGAACGTTCGTGCTTGCGTGAGGTGCAACAGCGTCGATTCGCTTTTCTGTACGGGGAGAAATAGAACGTTGAGTTGACTTATCGGGTCTTCGTTGGAATTACCGTCGCTGGCATTGTAAACTCCAGATGACCTTGTGATTCCTTCGTCGGGCACTGGTAAAGGGTGGCGATGATTCGTTCTATAATAGTAATACCCGTCGTAGCGTTTCGACCGATGTCACCCGCCACGAAAGTCTCTCTCGACGTGGAAACCCCGCGCCGAAGAGTAAACGCGAAGGCTTACCATACGAAAGAAAACGGTATTATACGCCTGTGGTATGTGCGTCTCGGCTCTGTGATACGCGATCGGCAGAGTTACAAAAAAACGTTGATGGGCCACGATTTCCGTGCGTCTTACATCTTTCGACGATGGGACGATCCACGCGAAGAGTAGTTACGTGCTCGCGCGAGGTGCGATAGCGTCGATTCGCTTTTCTGTACGGGGAGAAATAGAACGATGAGTTGACTTATCGGGTCTTCGTTGGAATTACCGTCGCTGGCATTGTAAACTCCAGATGACCTTGTGATTCCTTCGTCGGGCACTGGTAAAGGGTGGCGATGATTCGTTCTATAATAGAAATACCCGTCGTAGCGATTCGGCCGAGTCACCCGCCACGAAACTCTCTCTCGTCGTGGAATCCCCATGTCGGAGAGTAAAACGCGAAGGCTAACTATATAAGAAATATATAGTATTATTTATGCCTGTGGTTCTCCGTTTGCCCTACTCTCAGATACGCGACTCGGAGAGTTACGAATAATCGTGATGGACCACGATTTCTGTACGTCTTACATCTTTCGACGATGGGACGATCCACGCGAAGAGATCATTCCTGCTTGCGTGAGGTGCGATAGCGCCGATTCGCTTTTCTGTACGGGGAGAAATAGAACGATGAGTTGACTTATCGGGTCTTCGTTGGAATTACCGTCGCTGGCATTGTAAACTCCAGATGACCTTGTGATTCCTTCGTCGGGCACTGGTAAAGGGTGGCGATGATTCGTTCTATAATAGAAATACCCGTCGTAGCGATTCGGCCGTGTCACCCGCCACGAAAATCTCTCTCGTCGTGGAATCCCCGCGTCGTAGAGTAAACGCGAAGGCTTGCTATAGAAGACTATAGTTTATACGCCTGTGGTTCACCGGTTGCCTGCTCTCCGGGGTACGCGATCGCGCAGGAGTTACGGAAGAACTTGATGGGCCACGATCTCCAAGCGGCTATATCTTTCGACGATGGGACGATTCACGCGAAGAGAACGTTCGTGCATGCGTGAGGTGCGATAGCGTTGATTCGCTTGTCTGTACGGGGAGAAATAGAACGATGAGTTGACTTATCGGGTCTTCGTTGGAATTACCGTCGCTGGCATTGTAAACTCCAGATGACCTTGTGATTCCTTCGTCGGGCACTGGTAAAGGGTGGCGATGATTCGTTCTATAATAGAAATACCCGTCGTAGCGTTTCGACCGATGTCACCCGCCACGAAATTCTCTCTCGTCGTGGAATCCCCGCGTCGGAGAGTAACCGCCGAAGGCTTGCTATAGAAGACTATAGTTTATACGCCTGTGGTTCACCGGTTGCCGGCTCTCCGGGGCACGCGATCGCGCGAAGGTTACGGAGGGACGTGAAGCGCCCGAGCAATGAAACGTCCGCAGGAGGAAACGAGCAACCGCCGAACATTGTTTCGCGACGTTTCCATAATGTATTGTCGTTTCGCTCGCATCCCGCTTCTTTCCCCTAGTTTCCTCGACGCGTAGTTTCGCAGCCTTAGTGGACGAATCATTCTCGATTCGAGGAAAGATATGCAGTGGGGCGTGCAATGAGCCCGCCAGAGACCACGATCTCCAATGCGTCTTTACATCTTTGGACGATGGGACGATCCACGCGAAGAGAACGTTCGTGCTTGCGCGAGGTGCATTAGCGTCGATTCGCTTTTCTGTACGGGGAGAAATAGAACGATGAGTTGACTTATCGGGTCTTCGTTGGAATTACCGTCGCTGGCATTGTAAACTCCAGATGACCTTGTGATTCCTTCGTCGGGCACTGGTAAAGGGTGGCGATGATTCGTTCTATAATAGAAATACCCGTCGTAGCGATTCGGCCGAGTCACCCGCCACGAAACTGTCTCTCTTTCGTCGTGGAAACCCCGCGTCGGAGAGTAAAACGCGCGAAGGCTGTGACTGTAACATATATATATATATATACACAGTATACAATGCCTGTGGTTTTTGCGCGTGTCGGCTCTTCGGTATACGCGATCGGCCAGAGTTACGGAGGGACGGTGAAGCGCACGAGAAATTGAAACGGCCGCACGATTGGAACCGAGCAACCGTCGAACATTGTTTCGCGACGTTTCCATAATGCGTTTTCGTTTCGCTCGCATACCGCTTCTTTTCCCCTAGTCTCTGAGACGCGTTTTCGAGCCGTTCTTCTACTATCGATTCTCGTAGAGAGAAGGGACCGGGTAGTCTGGAAGTGGAACCCGCATCTTGCGTGTACCGTACACGGAATTGAGAGGACCGGCCGTGAAGCTCGTTTTAAAGCCGTGCGTCTGACACCCAACTCTTGCGCGCCAATTTCGCGGCAAGAGATAATATGGGACGAATGACCGGCAAAGAGCCAGCTGTGAAGTCTGTTTTTTTAATCGAATCCGTGGACGTGTGTATGCCGTAGCGTCGCTCGTCGTGTTCGTTCATGGTCGTTCCGAGAGAAAGAACGAAAGCGGTAACGAAGGGACCGGCCGTGAAGCTCGTTTTAAAGCCGCGCGTCTGACACCCAACTCTTGCGCGCCAATTTCGCGGCAAGAGATAACATGGGACGAATGACCGGCAAAGAGCCAGCTGTGAAGTCTTTTTTCATTATTTGCTTTCAATCGATCGATCGGTACGATTCGTGCAACGTTTCGCGCGATGCGACGCGAAAACATGCGCGCAACAATAGATGCGTCTGATCGGAAGAACGCGAGGGTCGACTGCACGCGATGGATTCAGTATCGGGTAGGATACAAAATATATCCCCGTCGTTTCCACGCGTGCGAGTCTTCTGCGTCTTTCGCGGGTTTTTGAATGCACTATACGCCCGGAACGTCGAGAAATATATACATATTACTTGAACGTTTTTCGTCTCGAAAGGCTTCGGTGTCGTCTCCAAGGCGACGCCTGAATCTCCTTCGCGCGCTGGTCGGAGATTCAGGTATCAACTTTTATCTTCTCTTTGAAAGAAGAGAGATATTAGGTCGAACAAGTGAGAATAAAATTATATATGTGAAATATAAAATTTATACGATTACCCTGAACGGTGGATCACTTGGCTCGTGGGTCGATGAAGAACGCAGCTAATTGCGCGTCAACGTGTGAACTGCAGGACACATGAACATCGACATTTCGAACGCACATTGCGGTCCACGGATACAATTCCTGGACCACGCCTGGCTGAGGGTCGTTTACGTACCATACACTGCTTGCGTAGCTCTGTCAAATCCCCGCCGTCGTTCACCTCTTCGGATCGAACGTTTTTTTACCGAAGGGCGCAAAGAACGTCTCTGAGTCGGGTTAAGAGAAGGATGCTACGTACGAGCGAACGATGGGTGTCTCGTCGGCGTTTGTCGCGGACACGCGAAAATTCTGTGAATTTCACGGACAGTGTACGTTCTAGTTGTTGCAAAACGATCGGAATCGTTTGTATGGACTCGCGTGAGTGTTCGCGGCGTCGTGCGTCGTTCAATTACGACCGCCCGCGGATACCGCTCCACTGCGATATGGATCTGAGCGACAACTTTTTCGGCTGTTCGTGAGATGAACGGTTTCGTGTGTTTAGAAAAATTTTTTTTCCCGCGCTCCCGACGTCACCTGAAATGATGCGTCAGAGGTGAAAGAAAATATTAAGAAGTCGAGAGAGAGAGACTACACACGTTTTATTCATATTTTGTATACCGTGCGTGAGACGGATGTGCACGACACGTCGTATGTCGGTATATTACCGACTGGCCCCAGGGAGATTGTTTTCTTCCTCTCTTACGAATGAGATGTACGTTTCGGAGGATCGTCGTTACCGAAACACACGGCAAAACGAGACTTCTCGCAGCAGAACCTTTATACACAATACACATCGACTCTTTTTACCCCGAGAGAGAGAGAAAAGGTGTATTTCTTTTTTTTATTTTTCGAATTCGACGCACGAACGCTTTGACGACTGGAGAAAAACACGGTGTGTGTTAAAATCGTGCGGGACGAGCATGCGTATTCGTAACGGGTCGAATAGTTCTTATTCCCCGTCGTCGCGTGTCCTCGCTGGACCACCACCGTGCGCTTCCGCCACGTTCAGTTGAATTTCGAAATATATATATATAAAAAGAATCACCATATACTCTCTTTCGGGAGGTGTATTTTTATCGGTTTCTGCTATAGAGAAGAGACGGAGATCGTGTTGTGAGGTGTAACGTTTCTGTATCCCCGTTTCGGAGGATCGTCGTTATCGGCGGAACACACGTCAAAACGAGACTTCTCGCAGAACCTTTATACACAATACACATCGACTCTTTTACCCCGAGAGAGAGAAAAGGTGTTTTTCTTTTTTTTTTATTTTTCGAATTCGACGCACGAACGCTTTGACGACTGGAGAAAAACACGGTGTGTGTTAAAATCGTGCGGGACGAGCATGCGTATTCGTAACGGGTCGAATAGTTCTTATTCCCCGTCGTCGCGTGTCCTCGCTGGACCACCACCGTGCGCTTCCGCCACGTTCAGTTGTATTTCGAAATATATATATATAAAAAGAATCACCATATACTCTCTTTCGGGAGGTGTATTTTTATCGGTTTCTGCTATAGAGAAGAGACGGACGATCGTGTGTGACACCACGTGGTAACGTTTCCGTATCCCCGTAAAATACGTTTATCTTTTCTCGTAGAAAAGAGAGAGGAAGAGGCAGGAGCTCCTCTTTGGCGAGGCTTTCGAACGTCGCGTCCCGTCCGCCGGAATATAATGATATAAATATATAACCGCCGCCGACTTTGTGCGAAAGCGTTGAAACGAACGCGTCGGTCGCCCCATGGTGTGTGTTTGTCGTGTCTTCTTTTCCTCTTCTGCACTTCTCTTCACTGTCGATCGCGAGACCGCGCGAGATCCGCTTCGGTCGTCCAGTCCCCGAAAATTCTTCTCGGACGGGCGTTAAAGTTAACCGGAGCGCGAGATCGTCTAGCGAGAGTCTTTTTCGCGATCGAGTAAAATGTGATAGAAGAAGGAGAAGAGTGTAAAAAGAGAATATAGACACGCGACGCAGCAGAGACCACTGGTGAGGCGCATAAGACGCGTTCGCGAACGATTTTTCGCGACGATACGGAGTCGCGCGTGTCGCGGTATATTTATCATTTATATACGTTATAATATGAATATTGTTGTGT
>NW_027475562.1:0-17500 GCF_051020985.1 Nomia melanderi | reverse complement strand
AAATCGGCGCGCTCGAGCGAAACTTGGAGGAACGAACGACAGAGAGGAAAAAATTTTTCTCCTCTTTCGTTCGTTTCTCCGTTTTTTTTCGCTCAGTTGAAAAGCAATACGCCGCTGGAACTTTGAAAAATAACGAGATAAAAAAAAATTTTGTACATTTTTTCATCGTTATTCGTACACGACTTAAGCGTTGGAAAATTTTTAAACCGAATTTTGAAAAATTTTATTCCTGACCGTTGGGACTTGGAAAAATTTCGAGTCAGCCGGTTTGGCCGGTTGGACTTACCGCGAGACGGAGAAAAGTAGATTCGGTCGATCTGTTTTTCGCAGTTTTTGTGAAAAAAAAATTTTGGTCAATTTTTTCAACGTTAAAAACGTGTTCGGGCTGCCTTTTTATCCATGGATTAAGCGCCGAAAAAATTTTAAAACGCATAATAAAAAAGTTTATTCTTGACCGCAGGGACTTAGAAAAATTTCGGGTCGCCCCGTTCGACCTGCTGGCATTACCGCGCGGCCTGGACAGCCCGCTTCGACCGATACATTTTTTTCATTTTCAGAGAAAAAAAAATTTTTGTCAATTTTTTCAACCTTAAAAACGTTAATAAACTGCACTCTTATGCACGGATTAAGCATTGAAAAATTTTTAAAACATGTAATAAAAAAGTTTATTCTTGACCGTTCGGACTTAGAAAAATTTCGAGTACCCCGGATCGCCTGCTGGAATTACCGCACGGCCTGGACAGCCCGCATCGACCGATACATTTTTTCCATTTTCAGTGAAAAAAAAATTTTTGTCAATTTTCTCAACGTTAAAAACGTTAATAAACTGCGTTTTTATGAGTGGATTAAACATTGAAAAAATTTTGAAATATGTGATGAAAAAGTTTACTCTTGACCGTTCGGACTTAGAAAAATTTCGAGTACCTCGGATCGCCGGCTGGAATTACCGCACGGCCTGGACAGCTCGCATCGACCGATACATTTTTTCCATTTTCAGTGAAAAAAAAATTTTTGTCAATTTTCTCAACGTTAAAAACGTTAATAAACTGCGTTTTTATGCGTGGATTAAACATTAAAAAAATTTTGAAATATGTGATGAAAAAGTTTACTCTTGACCGTCGGGACTTAGAAAAATTTCGAGTACCCCGGATCGCCTGCTGGAATTACCGCACGGCCTGGATAGCCCGCATCGACCGATACATTTTTTCCATTTTCAGTGAAAAAAAAATTTTTGTCAATTTTCTCAACGTTAAAAACGTTAATAAACTGCGTTTTTATGCGTGGATTAAACATTAAAAAAATTTTGAAATATGTGATGAAAAAGTTTACTCTTGACCGTCGGGACTTAGAAAAATTTCGAGTACCCCGGATCGCCTGCTGGCATTACCGCACGGCCTGGACAGCACGCTCCGACGAATCGGTTTTTTCCATTTTTTCCGAAAAATAAATTTTTGTAATTTTTTTTAATGTCAAAAACGTTAATAAACGTCATGTTTACGCATGGATTAAACATTGAAATAATTTTAAAACGCTTATTAAAAAAGTTGGTGTCGACCGTGGGACTTAGAAAAATTTCGGGAAGTCCGATTCGCCTGCTGGAATTACCGCACGGCCTGGACAGCTCGCTCCGACGAATCGGTTTTTTCCATTTTTTCCGAAAAATAAATTTTTGTAATTTTTTTTAATGTTAAAAACGTTAATAAACGTCATGTTTACGCATGGATTAAACATTGAAATAATTTTAAAACGCTTATTAAAAAAGTTGGTGTCGACCGTGGGACTTAGAAAAATTTCGGGAAGTCCGATTCGCCTGCTGGAATTACCGCACGGGCTGGACACCTCGCTCCGACGAATCGGTTTTTTCCATTTTTTTTGAAAAATAAATTTTTGTAATTTTTTTTAATGTTAAAAACGTTAATAAACATCATGTTTACGCATGGATTAAACATTGAAATAATTTTAAAACGCTTATTAAAAAAGTTTACTCTTGACCGTGGGACTTAGAAAAATTTCGGGAAGTCCGATTCGCCTGCTGGAATTACCGCACGGGCTGGACACCTCGCTCCGACGAATCGGTTTTTTCCATTTTTTCCGAAAAATAAATTTTTGTAATTTTTTTTAACGTTAAAAACGTTAATAAACGTCATGTTTACGCATGGATTAAACATTGAAATAATTTTAAAACGCTTATTAAAAAAGTTGGTGTCGACCGTGGGACTTAGAAAAATTTCGGGAAGTCCGATTCGCCTGCTGGAATTACCGCACGGGCTGGACAGCTCGCTCCGACGAATCGGTTTTTTCCATTTTTTCCGAAAAATAAATTTTTGTAATTTTTTTTAACGTTAAAAACGTTAATAAACGTCATGTTTACGCATGGATTAAACATTGAAATAATTTTAAAACGCTTATTAAAAAAGTTGGTGTCGACCGTGGGACTTAGAAAAATTTCGGGAAGTCCGATTCGCCTGCTGGAATTACCGCACGGGCTGGACACCTCGCTCCGACGAATCGGTTTTTTCCATTTTTTTTGAAAAATAAATTTTTGTAATTTTTTTTAATGTTAAAAACGTTAATAAACATCATGTTTACGCATGGATTAAACATTGAAATAATTTTAAAACGCTTATTAAAAAAGTTTACTCTTGACCGTGGGACTTAGAAAAATTTCGGGAAGTCCGATTCGCCTGCTGGAATTACCGCACGGCCTGGACAGCTCGCATCGACCGATACATTTTTTCCATTTTCAGTGAAAAAAAAATTTTTGTCAATTTTCTCAACGTTAAAAACGTTAATAAACTGCGTTTTTATGCGTGGATTAAACATTAAAAAAATTTTGAAATATGTGATGAAAAAGTTTACTCTTGACCGTTCGGACTTAGAAAAATTTCGAGTACCTCGGATCGCCTGCTGGAATTACCGCACGGCCTGGACAGCCCGCATCGACCGATACATTTTTTCCATTTTCAGTGAAAAAAAAATTTTTGTCAATTTTCTCAACGTTAAAAACGTTAATAAACTGCGTTTTTATGCGTGGATTAAACATTAAAAAAATTTTGAAATATGTGATGAAAAAGTTTACTCTTGACCGTCGGGACTTAGAAAAATTTCGAGTACCCCGGATCGCCTGCTGGAATTACCGCACGGCCTGGATAGCCCGCATCGACCGATACATTTTTTCCATTTTCAGTGAAAAAAAAATTTTTGTCAATTTTCTCAACGTTAAAAACGTTAATAAACTGCGTTTTTATGCGTGGATTAAACATTAAAAAAATTTTGAAATATGTGATGAAAAAGTTTACTCTTGACCGTCGGGACTTAGAAAAATTTCGAGTACCCCGGATCGCCTGCTGGAATTACCGCACGGCCTGGATAGCCCGCATCGACCGATACATTTTTTCCATTTTCAGTGAAAAAAAAATTTTTGTCAATTTTCTCAACGTTAAAAACGTTAATAAACTGCGTTTTTATGCGTGGATTAAACATTAAAAAAATTTTGAAATATGTGATGAAAAAGTTTACTCTTGACCGTCGGGACTTAGAAAAATTTCGAGTACCCCGGATCGCCTGCTGGAATTACCGCACGGGCTGGACACCTCGCTCCGACGAATCGGTTTTTTCCATTTTTTCCGAAAAATAAATTTTTGTAATTTTTTTTAACGTTAAAAACGTTAATAAACGTCATGTTTACGCATGGATTAAACATTGAAATAATTTTAAAACGCTTATTAAAAAAGTTGGTGTCGACCGTGGGACTTAGAAAAATTTCGGGAAGTCCGATTCGCCTGCTGGAATTACCGCACGGGCTGGACAGCTCGCTCCGACGAATCGGTTTTTTCCATTTTTTCCGAAAAATAAATTTTTGTAATTTTTTTTAACGTTAAAAACGTTAATAAACGTCATGTTTACGCATGGATTAAACATTGAAATAATTTTAAAACGCTTATTAAAAAAGTTGGTGTCGACCGTGGGACTTAGAAAAATTTCGGGAAGTCCGATTCGCCTGCTGGAATTACCGCACGGCCTGGACAGCTCGCTCCGACGAATCGGTTTTTTCCATTTTTTCCGAAAAATAAATTTTTGTAATTTTTTTTAATGTTAAAAACGTTAATAAACGTCATGTTTACGCATGGATTAAACATTGAAATAATTTTAAAACGCTTATTAAAAAAGTTGGTGTCGACCGTGGGACTTAGAAAAATTTCGGGAAGTCCGATTCGCCTGCTGGAATTACCGCACGGGCTGGACACCTCGCTCCGACGAATCGGTTTTTTCCATTTTTTCCGAAAAATAAATTTTTGTAATTTTTTTTAACGTTAAAAACGTTAATAAACGTCATGTTTACGCATGGATTAAACATTGAAATAATTTTAAAACGCTTATTAAAAAAGTTGGTGTCGACCGTGGGACTTAGAAAAATTTCGGGAAGTCCGATTCGCCTGCTGGAATTACCGCACGGGCTGGACAGCTCGCTCCGACGAATCGGTTTTTTCCATTTTTTCCGAAAAATAAATTTTTGTAATTTTTTTTAACGTTAAAAACGTTAATAAACGTCATGTTTACGCATGGATTAAACATTGAAATAATTTTAAAACGCTTATTAAAAAAGTTGGTGTCGACCGTGGGACTTAGAAAAATTTCGGGAAGTCCGATTCGCCTGCTGGAATTACCGCACGGGCTGGACACCTCGCTCCGACGAATCGGTTTTTTCCATTTTTTTTGAAAAATAAATTTTTGTAATTTTTTTTAATGTTAAAAACGTTAATAAACATCATGTTTACGCATGGATTAAACATTGAAATAATTTTAAAACGCTTATTAAAAAAGTTTACTCTTGACCGTGGGACTTAGAAAAATTTCGGGAAGTCCGATTCGCCTGCTGGAATTACCGCACGGCCTGGACAGCTCGCATCGACCGATACATTTTTTCCATTTTCAGTGAAAAAAAAATTTTTGTCAATTTTCTCAACGTTAAAAACGTTAATAAACTGCGTTTTTATGCGTGGATTAAACATTAAAAAAATTTTGAAATATGTGATGAAAAAGTTTACTCTTGACCGTTCGGACTTAGAAAAATTTCGAGTACCTCGGATCGCCTGCTGGAATTACCGCACGGCCTGGACAGCCCGCATCGACCGATACATTTTTTCCATTTTCAGTGAAAAAAAAATTTTTGTCAATTTTCTCAACGTTAAAAACGTTAATAAACTGCGTTTTTATGCGTGGATTAAACATTAAAAAAATTTTGAAATATGTGATGAAAAAGTTTACTCTTGACCGTCGGGACTTAGAAAAATTTCGAGTACCCCGGATCGCCTGCTGGAATTACCGCACGGCCTGGATAGCCCGCATCGACCGATACATTTTTTCCATTTTCAGTGAAAAAAAAATTTTTGTCAATTTTCTCAACGTTAAAAACGTTAATAAACTGCGTTTTTATGCGTGGATTAAACATTAAAAAAATTTTGAAATATGTGATGAAAAAGTTTACTCTTGACCGTCGGGACTTAGAAAAATTTCGAGTACCCCGGATCGCCTGCTGGAATTACCGCACGGCCTGGATAGCCCGCATCGACCGATACATTTTTTCCATTTTCAGTGAAAAAAAAATTTTTGTCAATTTTCTCAACGTTAAAAACGTTAATAAACTGCGTTTTTATGCGTGGATTAAACATTAAAAAAATTTTGAAATATGTGATGAAAAAGTTTACTCTTGACCGTCGGGACTTAGAAAAATTTCGAGTACCCCGGATCGCCTGCTGGAATTACCGCACGGGCTGGACACCTCGCTCCGACGAATCGGTTTTTTCCATTTTTTCCGAAAAATAAATTTTTGTAATTTTTTTTAACGTTAAAAACGTTAATAAACGTCATGTTTACGCATGGATTAAACATTGAAATAATTTTAAAACGCTTATTAAAAAAGTTGGTGTCGACCGTGGGACTTAGAAAAATTTCGGGAAGTCCGATTCGCCTGCTGGAATTACCGCACGGGCTGGACACCTCGCTCCGACGAATCGGTTTTTTCCATTTTTTCCGAAAAATAAATTTTTGTAATTTTTTTTAATGTTAAAAACGTTAATAAACGTCATGTTTACGCATGGATTAAACATTGAAATAATTTTAAAACGCTTATTAAAAAAGTTGGTGTCGACCGTGGGACTTAGAAAAATTTCGGGAAGTCCGATTCGCCTGCTGGAATTACCGCACGGGCTGGACACCTCGCTCCGACGAATCGGTTTTTTCCATTTTTTCCGAAAAATAAATTTTTGTAATTTTTTTTAACGTTAAAAACGTTAATAAACGTCATGTTTACGCATGGATTAAACATTGAAATAATTTTAAAACGCTTATTAAAAAAGTTGGTGTCGACCGTGGGACTTAGAAAAATTTCGGGAAGTCCGATTCGCCTGCTGGAATTACCGCACGGGCTGGACAGCTCGCTCCGACGAATCGGTTTTTTCCATTTTTTCCGAAAAATAAATTTTTGTAATTTTTTTTAACGTTAAAAACGTTAATAAACGTCATGTTTACGCATGGATTAAACATTGAAATAATTTTAAAACGCTTATTAAAAAAGTTGGTGTCGACCGTGGGACTTAGAAAAATTTCGGGAAGTCCGATTCGCCTGCTGGAATTACCGCACGGCCTGGACAGCTCGCTCCGACGAATCGGTTTTTTCCATTTTTTCCGAAAAATAAATTTTTGTAATTTTTTTTAATGTTAAAAACGTTAATAAACGTCATGTTTACGCATGGATTAAACATTGAAATAATTTTAAAACGCTTATTAAAAAAGTTGGTGTCGACCGTGGGACTTAGAAAAATTTCGGGAAGTCCGATTCGCCTGCTGGAATTACCGCACGGGCTGGACACCTCGCTCCGACGAATCGGTTTTTTCCATTTTTTCCGAAAAATAAATTTTTGTAATTTTTTTTAACGTTAAAAACGTTAATAAACGTCATGTTTACGCATGGATTAAACATTGAAATAATTTTAAAACGCTTATTAAAAAAGTTGGTGTCGACCGTGGGACTTAGAAAAATTTCGGGAAGTCCGATTCGCCTGCTGGAATTACCGCACGGGCTGGACAGCTCGCTCCGACGAATCGGTTTTTTCCATTTTTTCCGAAAAATAAATTTTTGTAATTTTTTTTAACGTTAAAAACGTTAATAAACGTCATGTTTACGCATGGATTAAACATTGAAATAATTTTAAAACGCTTATTAAAAAAGTTGGTGTCGACCGTGGGACTTAGAAAAATTTCGGGAAGTCCGATTCGCCTGCTGGAATTACCGCACGGGCTGGACACCTCGCTCCGACGAATCGGTTTTTTCCATTTTTTTTGAAAAATAAATTTTTGTAATTTTTTTTAATGTTAAAAACGTTAATAAACATCATGTTTACGCATGGATTAAACATTGAAATAATTTTAAAACGCTTATTAAAAAAGTTTACTCTTGACCGTGGGACTTAGAAAAATTTCGGGAAGTCCGATTCGCCTGCTGGAATTACCGCACGGCCTGGACAGCTCGCATCGACCGATACATTTTTTCCATTTTCAGTGAAAAAAAAATTTTTGTCAATTTTCTCAACGTTAAAAACGTTAATAAACTGCGTTTTTATGCGTGGATTAAACATTAAAAAAATTTTGAAATATGTGATGAAAAAGTTTACTCTTGACCGTTCGGACTTAGAAAAATTTCGAGTACCTCGGATCGCCTGCTGGAATTACCGCACGGCCTGGACAGCCCGCATCGACCGATACATTTTTTCCATTTTCAGTGAAAAAAAAATTTTTGTCAATTTTCTCAACGTTAAAAACGTTAATAAACTGCGTTTTTATGCGTGGATTAAACATTAAAAAAATTTTGAAATATGTGATGAAAAAGTTTACTCTTGACCGTCGGGACTTAGAAAAATTTCGAGTACCCCGGATCGCCTGCTGGAATTACCGCACGGCCTGGATAGCCCGCATCGACCGATACATTTTTTCCATTTTCAGTGAAAAAAAAATTTTTGTCAATTTTCTCAACGTTAAAAACGTTAATAAACTGCGTTTTTATGCGTGGATTAAACATTAAAAAAATTTTGAAATATGTGATGAAAAAGTTTACTCTTGACCGTCGGGACTTAGAAAAATTTCGAGTACCCCGGATCGCCTGCTGGAATTACCGCACGGCCTGGATAGCCCGCATCGACCGATACATTTTTTCCATTTTCAGTGAAAAAAAAATTTTTGTCAATTTTCTCAACGTTAAAAACGTTAATAAACTGCGTTTTTATGCGTGGATTAAACATTAAAAAAATTTTGAAATATGTGATGAAAAAGTTTACTCTTGACCGTCGGGACTTAGAAAAATTTCGAGTACCCCGGATCGCCTGCTGGAATTACCGCACGGGCTGGACACCTCGCTCCGACGAATCGGTTTTTTCCATTTTTTCCGAAAAATAAATTTTTGTAATTTTTTTTAACGTTAAAAACGTTAATAAACGTCATGTTTACGCATGGATTAAACATTGAAATAATTTTAAAACGCTTATTAAAAAAGTTGGTGTCGACCGTGGGACTTAGAAAAATTTCGGGAAGTCCGATTCGCCTGCTGGAATTACCGCACGGGCTGGACACCTCGCTCCGACGAATCGGTTTTTTCCATTTTTTCCGAAAAATAAATTTTTGTAATTTTTTTTAATGTTAAAAACGTTAATAAACGTCATGTTTACGCATGGATTAAACATTGAAATAATTTTAAAACGCTTATTAAAAAAGTTGGTGTCGACCGTGGGACTTAGAAAAATTTCGGGAAGTCCGATTCGCCTGCTGGAATTACCGCACGGGCTGGACACCTCGCTCCGACGAATCGGTTTTTTCCATTTTTTCCGAAAAATAAATTTTTGTAATTTTTTTTAACGTTAAAAACGTTAATAAACGTCATGTTTACGCATGGATTAAACATTGAAATAATTTTAAAACGCTTATTAAAAAAGTTGGTGTCGACCGTGGGACTTAGAAAAATTTCGGGAAGTCCGATTCGCCTGCTGGAATTACCGCACGGGCTGGACAGCTCGCTCCGACGAATCGGTTTTTTCCATTTTTTCCGAAAAATAAATTTTTGTAATTTTTTTTAACGTTAAAAACGTTAATAAACGTCATGTTTACGCATGGATTAAACATTGAAATAATTTTAAAACGCTTATTAAAAAAGTTGGTGTCGACCGTGGGACTTAGAAAAATTTCGGGAAGTCCGATTCGCCTGCTGGAATTACCGCACGGCCTGGACAGCTCGCTCCGACGAATCGGTTTTTTCCATTTTTTCCGAAAAATAAATTTTTGTAATTTTTTTTAATGTTAAAAACGTTAATAAACGTCATGTTTACGCATGGATTAAACATTGAAATAATTTTAAAACGCTTATTAAAAAAGTTGGTGTCGACCGTGGGACTTAGAAAAATTTCGGGAAGTCCGATTCGCCTGCTGGAATTACCGCACGGGCTGGACACCTCGCTCCGACGAATCGGTTTTTTCCATTTTTTCCGAAAAATAAATTTTTGTAATTTTTTTTAACGTTAAAAACGTTAATAAACGTCATGTTTACGCATGGATTAAACATTGAAATAATTTTAAAACGCTTATTAAAAAAGTTGGTGTCGACCGTGGGACTTAGAAAAATTTCGGGAAGTCCGATTCGCCTGCTGGAATTACCGCACGGGCTGGACAGCTCGCTCCGACGAATCGGTTTTTTCCATTTTTTCCGAAAAATAAATTTTTGTAATTTTTTTTAACGTTAAAAACGTTAATAAACGTCATGTTTACGCATGGATTAAACATTGAAATAATTTTAAAACGCTTATTAAAAAAGTTGGTGTCGACCGTGGGACTTAGAAAAATTTCGGGAAGTCCGATTCGCCTGCTGGAATTACCGCACGGGCTGGACACCTCGCTCCGACGAATCGGTTTTTTCCATTTTTTTTGAAAAATAAATTTTTGTAATTTTTTTTAATGTTAAAAACGTTAATAAACATCATGTTTACGCATGGATTAAACATTGAAATAATTTTAAAACGCTTATTAAAAAAGTTTACTCTTGACCGTGGGACTTAGAAAAATTTCGGGAAGTCCGATTCGCCTGCTGGAATTACCGCACGGCCTGGACAGCTCGCATCGACCGATACATTTTTTCCATTTTCAGTGAAAAAAAAATTTTTGTCAATTTTCTCAACGTTAAAAACGTTAATAAACTGCGTTTTTATGCGTGGATTAAACATTAAAAAAATTTTGAAATATGTGATGAAAAAGTTTACTCTTGACCGTTCGGACTTAGAAAAATTTCGAGTACCTCGGATCGCCTGCTGGAATTACCGCACGGCCTGGACAGCCCGCATCGACCGATACATTTTTTCCATTTTCAGTGAAAAAAAAATTTTTGTCAATTTTCTCAACGTTAAAAACGTTAATAAACTGCGTTTTTATGCGTGGATTAAACATTAAAAAAATTTTGAAATATGTGATGAAAAAGTTTACTCTTGACCGTCGGGACTTAGAAAAATTTCGAGTACCCCGGATCGCCTGCTGGAATTACCGCACGGCCTGGATAGCCCGCATCGACCGATACATTTTTTCCATTTTCAGTGAAAAAAAAATTTTTGTCAATTTTCTCAACGTTAAAAACGTTAATAAACTGCGTTTTTATGCGTGGATTAAACATTAAAAAAATTTTGAAATATGTGATGAAAAAGTTTACTCTTGACCGTCGGGACTTAGAAAAATTTCGAGTACCCCGGATCGCCTGCTGGAATTACCGCACGGCCTGGATAGCCCGCATCGACCGATACATTTTTTCCATTTTCAGTGAAAAAAAAATTTTTGTCAATTTTCTCAACGTTAAAAACGTTAATAAACTGCGTTTTTATGCGTGGATTAAACATTAAAAAAATTTTGAAATATGTGATGAAAAAGTTTACTCTTGACCGTCGGGACTTAGAAAAATTTCGAGTACCCCGGATCGCCTGCTGGAATTACCGCACGGGCTGGACACCTCGCTCCGACGAATCGGTTTTTTCCATTTTTTCCGAAAAATAAATTTTTGTAATTTTTTTTAACGTTAAAAACGTTAATAAACGTCATGTTTACGCATGGATTAAACATTGAAATAATTTTAAAACGCTTATTAAAAAAGTTGGTGTCGACCGTGGGACTTAGAAAAATTTCGGGAAGTCCGATTCGCCTGCTGGAATTACCGCACGGGCTGGACACCTCGCTCCGACGAATCGGTTTTTTCCATTTTTTTTGAAAAATAAATTTTTGTAATTTTTTTTAATGTTAAAAACGTTAATAAACATCATGTTTACGCATGGATTAAACATTGAAATAATTTTAAAACGCTTATTAAAAAAGTTTACTCTTGACCGTGGGACTTAGAAAAATTTCGGGAAGTCCGATTCGCCTGCTGGAATTACCGCACGGGCTGGACACCTCGCTCCGACGAATCGGTTTTTTCCATTTTTTCCGAAAAATAAATTTTTGTAATTTTTTTTAACGTTAAAAACGTTAATAAACGTCATGTTTACGCATGGATTAAACATTGAAATAATTTTAAAACGCTTATTAAAAAAGTTGGTGTCGACCGTGGGACTTAGAAAAATTTCGGGAAGTCCGATTCGCCTGCTGGAATTACCGCACGGGCTGGACAGCTCGCTCCGACGAATCGGTTTTTTCCATTTTTTCCGAAAAATAAATTTTTGTAATTTTTTTTAACGTTAAAAACGTTAATAAACGTCATGTTTACGCATGGATTAAACATTGAAATAATTTTAAAACGCTTATTAAAAAAGTTGGTGTCGACCGTGGGACTTAGAAAAATTTCGGGAAGTCCGATTCGCCTGCTGGAATTACCGCACGGGCTGGACACCTCGCTCCGACGAATCGGTTTTTTCCATTTTTTTTGAAAAATAAATTTTTGTAATTTTTTTTAATGTTAAAAACGTTAATAAACATCATGTTTACGCATGGATTAAACATTGAAATAATTTTAAAACGCTTATTAAAAAAGTTTACTCTTGACCGTGGGACTTAGAAAAATTTCGGGAAGTCCGATTCGCCTGCTGGAATTACCGCACGGCCTGGACAGCTCGCATCGACCGATACATTTTTTCCATTTTCAGTGAAAAAAAAATTTTTGTCAATTTTCTCAACGTTAAAAACGTTAATAAACTGCGTTTTTATGCGTGGATTAAACATTAAAAAAATTTTGAAATATGTGATGAAAAAGTTTACTCTTGACCGTTCGGACTTAGAAAAATTTCGAGTACCTCGGATCGCCTGCTGGAATTACCGCACGGCCTGGACAGCCCGCATCGACCGATACATTTTTTCCATTTTCAGTGAAAAAAAAATTTTTGTCAATTTTCTCAACGTTAAAAACGTTAATAAACTGCGTTTTTATGCGTGGATTAAACATTAAAAAAATTTTGAAATATGTGATGAAAAAGTTTACTCTTGACCGTCGGGACTTAGAAAAATTTCGAGTACCCCGGATCGCCTGCTGGAATTACCGCACGGCCTGGATAGCCCGCATCGACCGATACATTTTTTCCATTTTCAGTGAAAAAAAAATTTTTGTCAATTTTCTCAACGTTAAAAACGTTAATAAACTGCGTTTTTATGCGTGGATTAAACATTAAAAAAATTTTGAAATATGTGATGAAAAAGTTTACTCTTGACCGTCGGGACTTAGAAAAATTTCGAGTACCCCGGATCGCCTGCTGGAATTACCGCACGGCCTGGATAGCCCGCATCGACCGATACATTTTTTCC
This sequence comes from Nomia melanderi, assembly GCF_051020985.1. Taxonomy (NCBI): domain Eukaryota; kingdom Metazoa; phylum Arthropoda; class Insecta; order Hymenoptera; family Halictidae; genus Nomia; species Nomia melanderi. The sequence continues at coordinate 4,690 of NW_027475562.1, read as the reverse complement.
ATTTTCAGTGAAAAAAAAATTTTTGTCAATTTTCTCAACGTTAAAAACGTTAATAAACTGCGTTTTTATGCGTGGATTAAACATTAAAAAAATTTTGAAATATGTGATGAAAAAGTTTACTCTTGACCGTCGGGACTTAGAAAAATTTCGAGTACCCCGGATCGCCTGCTGGAATTACCGCACGGGCTGGACACCTCGCTCCGACGAATCGGTTTTTTCCATTTTTTCCGAAAAATAAATTTTTGTAATTTTTTTTAACGTTAAAAACGTTAATAAACGTCATGTTTACGCATGGATTAAACATTGAAATAATTTTAAAACGCTTATTAAAAAAGTTGGTGTCGACCGTGGGACTTAGAAAAATTTCGGGAAGTCCGATTCGCCTGCTGGAATTACCGCACGGGCTGGACACCTCGCTCCGACGAATCGGTTTTTTCCATTTTTTCCGAAAAATAAATTTTTGTAATTTTTTTTAATGTTAAAAACGTTAATAAACGTCATGTTTACGCATGGATTAAACATTGAAATAATTTTAAAACGCTTATTAAAAAAGTTGGTGTCGACCGTGGGACTTAGAAAAATTTCGGGAAGTCCGATTCGCCTGCTGGAATTACCGCACGGGCTGGACACCTCGCTCCGACGAATCGGTTTTTTCCATTTTTTCCGAAAAATAAATTTTTGTAATTTTTTTTAACGTTAAAAACGTTAATAAACGTCATGTTTACGCATGGATTAAACATTGAAATAATTTTAAAACGCTTATTAAAAAAGTTGGTGTCGACCGTGGGACTTAGAAAAATTTCGGGAAGTCCGATTCGCCTGCTGGAATTACCGCACGGGCTGGACAGCTCGCTCCGACGAATCGGTTTTTTCCATTTTTTCCGAAAAATAAATTTTTGTAATTTTTTTTAACGTTAAAAACGTTAATAAACGTCATGTTTACGCATGGATTAAACATTGAAATAATTTTAAAACGCTTATTAAAAAAGTTGGTGTCGACCGTGGGACTTAGAAAAATTTCGGGAAGTCCGATTCGCCTGCTGGAATTACCGCACGGCCTGGACAGCTCGCTCCGACGAATCGGTTTTTTCCATTTTTTCCGAAAAATAAATTTTTGTAATTTTTTTTAATGTTAAAAACGTTAATAAACGTCATGTTTACGCATGGATTAAACATTGAAATAATTTTAAAACGCTTATTAAAAAAGTTGGTGTCGACCGTGGGACTTAGAAAAATTTCGGGAAGTCCGATTCGCCTGCTGGAATTACCGCACGGGCTGGACACCTCGCTCCGACGAATCGGTTTTTTCCATTTTTTCCGAAAAATAAATTTTTGTAATTTTTTTTAACGTTAAAAACGTTAATAAACGTCATGTTTACGCATGGATTAAACATTGAAATAATTTTAAAACGCTTATTAAAAAAGTTGGTGTCGACCGTGGGACTTAGAAAAATTTCGGGAAGTCCGATTCGCCTGCTGGAATTACCGCACGGGCTGGACAGCTCGCTCCGACGAATCGGTTTTTTCCATTTTTTCCGAAAAATAAATTTTTGTAATTTTTTTTAACGTTAAAAACGTTAATAAACGTCATGTTTACGCATGGATTAAACATTGAAATAATTTTAAAACGCTTATTAAAAAAGTTGGTGTCGACCGTGGGACTTAGAAAAATTTCGGGAAGTCCGATTCGCCTGCTGGAATTACCGCACGGGCTGGACACCTCGCTCCGACGAATCGGTTTTTTCCATTTTTTTTGAAAAATAAATTTTTGTAATTTTTTTTAATGTTAAAAACGTTAATAAACATCATGTTTACGCATGGATTAAACATTGAAATAATTTTAAAACGCTTATTAAAAAAGTTTACTCTTGACCGTGGGGACTTAGAAAAATTCCGGCTTGCACGGATTCGACCACTCTGTTTTTCGGAGTTTCTGAGAAAAATAAATTTTTGTAATTTTTTTCATTATGATTTCTGAGTTCTCCCAGTAGTTTAATGTAAGGATTAAGCATTTAAAAATTTTTAAATCGAATATTAAAAAAGTTTACTCTTGCAATTTTTGGAAAAAAAAAATTCTAAAAAATTTTTCTTTCGGTGGAAACTAACGTTTAATATGTACAATAACGATTTATCGAATAAAAATCGTATGTTAATATATGTTCGAATCGACCATAGTTTCAGCGGCTAAGTACCAGCAGCCCGGCCGGTTGGTCTGTACGCGCGGCAGTTTACCACCATAAGCGCCCGTGCTGAGCGGCCGGCGCCGCGGTCGTCGCGGCCGCCCGTTTGGTTACTATAAGAGAGCACGTCGGTTCGAGCGGACCGGTCGGCGCAGCGGCGGGCGAGCGGCTATTCTACGATCTCGGTCGAGAAGCAGTCGTTCAGCTCCTCGAGGTCCATTCCTCGACTGTTCTGTACCGCGTTCCGTTGCGAATTTTTCTCTACACAGCATGACCACGGGTCGGTGTCTCAGACCGAATGGCCCTTATGTGGTAAGCCCAGAATGTTGGGTTGGATACAACGTATATTCGTTATACTTGTACGACTCTCACATCAACTCTCAGAAACCCAAAAGGGGTTTTCTATCCGAGCGAAAATATATTTTTCGTATACAAAAATTTAATGGCAAAGACCAAACGAAATACTACACACAAAAAGGGGCGACGAACAAAAATTGTTCGAATGAAATATAATATATACATATAAAATTGAGGTGTCCTAAGAGAGAAATACATAAACTAAGAGGTATATATTATAAGAAATATATATTATTTCTGGGCAAAGAAGAGAGAACGAAAAGAAGAGTATGATCTTTAACGCGAGGGCCTCGACATGGGTACGCCTAGCATGGTTCGCGCTTTCTCGATATGTCCAGCATGTTAACGTACGCGGTCTTCGGACTTCGTGCGTTATGTCCGTGCTTACACGATGGAGAGCGCTCGAGCATACGTGCTTACAAACCTGAAAGTCGATGTGACATCCGAGATTCTTTTTCTTCTAAAAAGATCTCGGAGAGATACACGGGAGAGTTTGAAATTTTTGGAGGTCCTCCTGATGTATATGCGCGGATATACCCATGTGGTAATTCGTGCGGAGTTGGTAATCTAATAGTGGAGCGAAATTTACCAACTCGAAAGAGAAGAGAGAAGAGAGTAGAGAGAAGAGAGAGGAGAAAGAGAACTGTCTTAAAGACGAGAAAAAGTATCGTCGATCCGACTCTTAAGGGGAGAGAGTCGGCGACTAAGATATATATATACATACATATTTTTGCTTCGTATGATGAAAATTTACTCGAAGCTCCCTGGTTGATCCTGCCAGTAGTCATATGCTTGTCTCAAAGATTAAGCCATGCATGTCTCAGTACATGCCGTATTAAGGTGAAACCGCGAATGGCTCATTAAATCAGTTATGGTTCCTTAGATCGTACCCACATTTACTTGGATAACTGTGGTAATTCTAGAGCTAATACATGCAAAACAGAGTTCCGACCAGAGATGGTAGGAACGCTTTTATTAGATCAAAACCAATCGGTGGCGGGCGTTTACGTTCGTCCATCGTTTGCTTTGGTGACTCTGAATAACTTTGTGCTGATCGCATGGTCTTATAGCACCGGCGACGCATCTTTCAAATGTCTGCCTTATCAACTGTCGATGGTAGGTTCTGCGCCTACCATGGTTGTAACGGGTAACGGGGAATCAGGGTTCGATTCCGGAGAGGGAGCCTGAGAAACGGCTACCACATCCAAGGAAGGCAGCAGGCGCGCAAATTACCCACTCCCGGCACGGGGAGGTAGTGACGAAAAATAACGATACGGGACTCATCCGAGGCCCCGTAATCGGAATGAGAACACTTTAAATCCTTTAACGAGGATCCATTGGAGGGCAAGTCTGGTGCCAGCAGCCGCGGTAATTCCAGCTCCAATAGCGTATATTAAAGTTGTTGCGGTTAAAAAGCTCGTAGTTGAATCTGTGTGTCACAGTGTCGGTTCACCGCTCGCGGTGTTTAACTGGCATTATGTGGTACGTCCTACCGGTGGGCTTTGCTCTTCACGGGGCGGTCCAACTAATATCCCATCGCGGTGCTCTTCACTGAGTGTCGAGGTGGGCCGGTACGTTTACTTTGAACAAATTAGAGTGCTCAAAGCAGGCTACATTCGCCTGAATACTGTGTGCATGGAATAATGGAATAGGACCTCGGTTCTATTTTGTTGGTTTTCGGAACCCCGAGGTAATGATTAATAGGGACAGATGGGGGCATTCGTATTGCGACGTTAGAGGTGAAATTCTTGGATCGTCGCAAGACGGACAGAAGCGAAAGCATTTGCCAAAAATGTTTTCATTAATCAAGAACGAAAGTTAGAGGTTCGAAGGCGATCAGATACCGCCCTAGTTCTAACCATAAACGATGCCAGCTAGCGATCCGCCGAAGTTCCTCCGATGACTCGGCGGGCAGCTTCCGGGAAACCAAAGCTTTTGGGTTCCGGGGGAAGTATGGTTGCAAAGCTGAAACTTAAAGGAATTGACGGAAGGGCACCACCAGGAGTGGAGCCTGCGGCTTAATTTGACTCAACACGGGAAACCTCACCAGGCCCGGACACCGGAAGGATTGACAGATTGATAGCTCTTTCTTGATTCGGTGGGTGGTGGTGCATGGCCGTTCTTAGTTGGTGGAGCGATTTGTCTGGTTAATT
>NW_027475561.1:0-40380 GCF_051020985.1 Nomia melanderi | reverse complement strand
AACCATATAAAACTAACAACACTATATAAAACAATGTAAAACTATATAAAACTATATAAAACTAACAAAACTATGTAAAACTATGTAAAACTATATAAAACTATATAAAACTATATGAAACTATTAAAAACTATATAAAACTAACAAAACTGTATAAAACTATATACCACTATATAAAACGATATAAAACTAATAAAACTATATAAAACTATTTAAAACTCTATAAAACTATATAAACCTATATAAAACTATATAAACCTACATAAAACTCTATAGAACTATATAAAACTATATAAAAGTAACAAAACTATATTAACCTATACAAAACTCTATAGAACTATATAAAACTATTTAAAACTATTTAAAACTATATAAAACTATATAAACCTATATAAAACTCTAATGAACTATATAAAACTATATAAAACTATATAAAACTATATAAAACTATATAAAACTTTATAAAACTAATAAAACTATATAAAACTATATAAAACTATATAAAACTATATAAAACTATATTAAACTATATTAAACTATATGAAACTATATAAAACTATATAAAACGATATAAAAGTATATAAAACTAACAAAACTATATAACCCTATATAAAACTCTATAGAACTATATAAAACTATATAAAACTATATAAAACTATATAAAACTATATAAAACTAACAAAACTATATAAAACTATATAAACCTATGTAAAAGTCTATTGAACTATATAAAACTATTTAAAGCTATATAAAACTATATAAACCTATATAAAACTCTATAGAACTATATAAAACTATTTAAAACTCTATAAAACTATATAAACCTATATAAAACTCTATAGAACTATATAAAACTATATAAAACTATATAAAACTATATAAAACTATATAAAACTATATAAAACTCTATAGAACTATATAAAACTATATAAAACTATATAAAACTATATAAACCTATATAAAACTCTATAGAACTATATAAACTATATAAAACTATATAAAACTAACAAAATTATATGAAACTATATAAATCTATATAAAACTATATAAAACTATATAGAACCATATAAAACTATGTCAAACTATATAAAACTAATTAAACTATGTCTAACCACATAGGGCCAAATAAAACTATGTAAAACTATAAAATTCTATTAAAACTATATAAAAATATATAAAACTATATAAAACTATATAAAACTAACAAAACTATATAAACCTATACAAAACTCTATAGAACTATATAAAACTATATAAAACTATATAAAACTAACAAAATTATATGAAACTATATAAATCTATATAAAACTATTTAAAACTATTTAAAACTATATAAAACTATATAAACCTATATAAAACTCAAAAGAACTATATAAAACTATATAAAACTATATAAAACTATATAAAACTAACAAAACTATATAAAACTATATAAAATTCTATAAAACTAACAAAACTATATAAAACTATATAAAACTCTATAAAACTATATAAAACTATATAAAAGTATATAAAACTATATAAAACTAACAAAACTATATAAAACTATATAAAACTCTATAAAAGTATATAATGCTATATGAAACTATATAAAACTAACAAAACTATATAAACCTATATAAAACTATATAGAACTATATAAAACTATATAAACCTATACAAAACTCTATCGAAATATATAAAACTATTTAAAACTCTATAAAACTATATAAACCTATATAAAACTCTATGGGACTACATAAAACTATATAAAACTATATAAAACTATATAAAACTATATATAACTATACAAAACTATATAACACTATATAAAACTATATAAAACTAACAAAACTATATAAACCTATACAAAACGCTATAGAAATTTATAAAACTATATAATACTATATAAAACTATATAAAACTATATAAAACTATATAAACCTACATAAAACTCTATAGAACTATATAAAACTATATAAAACTATATAAAACCATATAAAACCATATAAAACTAACAAAACTATATAAAACAATGTAAAACTATATAAAACTATATAAAACTAACAAAACTATATAAACCTATACAAAACGCTATAGAAATTTATAAAACTATATAATACTATATAAAACTATATAAAACTATATAAAACTATATAAACCTACATAAAACTCTATAGAACTATATAAAACTATATAAAACTATATAAAACCATATAAAACCATATAAAACTAACAAAACTATATAAAACAATGTAAAACTATATAAAACTATATAAAACTAACAAAACTATGTAAAACTATGTAAAACTATATAAAACTATATAAAACTATATGAAACTATTAAAAACTATATAAAACTATATAAAACTATATAAAACTATCTAAAACTATATAAAACTAACAAAACTGTATAAAACTATATACCACTATATAAAACGATATAAAACTAATAAAACTATATAAACTATTTAAAACTCTATAAAACTATATAAACCTATATAAAACTATATAAACCTACATAAAACTCTATAGAACTATATAAAACTATATAAAAGTAACAAAACTATATAAACCTATACAAAACTCTATAGAACTATATAAAACTATTTAAAACTATTTAAAACTATATAAAACTATATAAACCTATATAAAACTCTAAAGAACTATATAAAACTATATAAAACTATATAAAACTATATAAAACTATATAAAACTTTATAAAACTAATAAAACTATATAAAACTATATAAAACTATATAAAACTATATAAAACTATATTAAACTATATTAAACTATATGAAACTATATAAAACTATATAAAACGATATAAAAGTATATAAAACTAACAAAACTATTTAACCCTATATAAAACTCTATAGAACTATATAAAACTATATAAAACTATATAAAACTATATAAAACTATATAAAACTAACAAAACTATATAAAACTATATAAACCTATGTAAAAGTCTATTGAACTATATAAAACTATTTAAAGCTATATAAAACTATATAAACCTATATAAAACTCTATAGAACTATATAAAACTATTTAAAACTCTATAAAACTATATAAACCTATATAAAACTCTATAGAACTATATAAAACTATATAAAACTATATAAAACTATATAAAACTATATAAAACTATATAAAACTCTATAGAACTATATAAAACTATATAAAACTATATAAAACTATATAAACCTATATAAAACTCTATAGAACTATATAAAACTATATAAAACTATATAAAACTAACAAAATTATATGAAACTATATAAATCTATATAAAACTATATAAAACTATATAGAACCATATAAAACTATGTCAAACTATATAAAACTAATTAAACTATGTCTAACCACATAGGGCCAAATAAAACTATGTAAAACTATAAAATTCTATTAAAACTATATAAAAATATATAAAACTATATAAAACTATATAAAACTAACAAAACTATATAAACCTATACAAAACTCTATAGAACTATATAAAACTATTTAAAACTATTTAAAACTATATAAAACTATATAAACCTATATAAAACTCTAAAGAACTATATAAAACTATATAAAACTATATAAAACTATATAAACTAACAAAACTATATAAAACTATATAAAATTCTATAAAACTAACAAAACTATATAAAACTATATAAAACTCTATAAAACTATATAAAACTATATAAAAGTATATAAAACTATATAAAACTAACAAAACTATATAAAACTATATAAAACTCTATAAAAGTATATAATGCTATATGAAACTATATAAAACTAACAAAACTATATAAACCTATATAAAACTATATAGAACTATATAAAACTATATAAACCTATACAAAACTCTATCGAAATATATAAAACTATTTAAAACTCTATAAAACTATATAAACCTATATAAAACTCTATAGGACTATATAAAACTATATAAAACTATATAAAACTATATAAAACTATATATAACTATACAAAACTATATAACACTATATAAAAATATATAAAACTAACAAAACTATATAAACCTATACAAAACGCTATAGAAATTTATAAAACTATATAAAACTATATAAAACTATATAAAACTATATAAAACTATATAAACCTACATAAAACTCTATAGAACTATATAAAACTATATAAAAGTAACAAAACTATATAAACCTATGTAAAAGTCTATAGAACTGTATAAAACTATTTAAAGCTATATAAAACTATATAAAACTAACAAAACTATATAAAACTATATAAAAATATATAAAACTATATAAAACTATATAAAACTAACAAAACTATATAAACCTATACAAAACTCTATAGAACTATATAAAACTATTTAAAACTATTTAAAACTATATAAAACTTATATAAACCTATATAAAACTCTATAGGACTATATAAAATTATATAAAACTATATAAAACTATATAAAACTATATATAACTATACAAAACTATATAACACTATATAAAACTAACAAAACTATATAAACCTATACAAAACGCTATAGAAATTTATAAAACTATATAATACTATATAAAACTATATAAAACTATATAAAACTATATAAACCTACATAAAACTCTATAGAACTATATAAAACCATATAAAACCATATAAAACTAACAAAACTATATAAAACAATGTAAAACTATATAAAACTATATAAAACTAACAAAACTATGTAAAACTATGTAAAACTATATAAAACTATATAAAACTATATGAAACTATTAAAAACTATATAAAACTATATAAAACTATATAAAACTATCTAAAACTATATAAAACTAACAAAACTGTATAAAACTATATACCACTATATAAAACGATATAAAACTAATAAAACTATATAAAACTATTTAAAACTCTATAAAACTATATAAACCTATATAAAACTATATAAACCTACATAAAACTCTATAGAACTATATAAAACTATATAAAAGTAACAAAACTATATAAACCTATACAAAACTCTATAGAACTATATAAAACTATTTAAAACTATTTAAAACTATATAAAACTATATAAACCTATATAAAACTCTAAAGAACTATATAAAACTATATAAAACTATATAAAACTATATAAAACTATATAAAACTTTCTAAAACTAATAAAACTATATAAAACTATATAAAACTATATAAAACTATATAAAACTATATTAAACTATATTAAACTATATGAAACTATATAAAACTATATAAAACGATATAAAAGTATATAAAACTAACAAAACTATTTAACCCTATATAAAACTCTATAGAACTATATAAAACTATATAAAACTATATAAAACTATATAAAACTATATAAAACTAACAAAACTATATAAAACTATATAAACCTATGTAAAAGTCTATTGAACTATATAAAACTATTTAAAGCTATATAAAACTATATAAACCTATATAAAACTCTATAGAACTATATAAAACTATTTAAAACTCTATAAAACTATATAAACCTATATAAAACTCTATAGAACTATATAAAACTATATAAAACTATATAAAACTATATAAAACTATATAAAACTATATAAAACTCTATAGAACTATATAAAACTATATAAAACTATATAAAACTATATAAACCTATATAAAACTCTATAGAACTATATAAAACTATATAAAACTATATAAAACTAACAAAATTATATGAAACTATATAAATCTATATAAAACTATATAAAACTATATAGAACCATATAAAACTATGTCAAACTATATAAAACTAATTAAACTATGTCTAACCACATAGGGCCAAATAAAACTATGTAAAACTATAAAATTCTATTAAAACTATATAAAAATATATAAAACTATATAAAACTATATAAAACTATATAAAACTAACAAAACTATATAAACCTATACAAAACTCTATAGAACTATATAAAACTATTTAAAACTATTTAAAACTATATAAAACTATATAAACCTATATAAAACTCTAAAGAACTATATAAAACTATATAAAACTATATAAAACTATATAAAACTAACAAAACTATATAAAACTATATAAAATTCTATAAAACTAACAAAACTATATAAAACTATATAAAACTCTATAAAACTATATAAAACTATATAAAAGTATATAAAACTATATAAAACTAACAAAACTATATAAAACTATATAAAACTCTATAAAAGTATATAATGCTATATGAAACTATATAAAACTAACAAAACTATATAAACCTATATAAAACTATATAGAACTATATAAAACTATATAAACATATACAAAACTCTATCGAAATATATAAAACTATTTAAAACTCTATAAAACTATATAAACCTATATAAAACTCTATAGGACTATATAAAACTATATAAAACTATATAAAACTATATAAAACTATATATAACTATACAAAACTATATAACACTATATAAAACTATATAAAACTAACAAAACTATATAAACCTATACAAAACGCTATAGAAATTTATAAAACTATATAAAACTATATAAAACTATATAAAACTATATAAAACTATATAAACCTACATAAAACTCTATAGAACTATATAAAACTATATAAAAGTAACAAAACTATATAAACCTATGTAAAAGTCTATAGAACTGTATAAAACTATTTAAAGCTATATAAAACTATATAAAACTAACAAAACTATATAAAACTATATAAAAATATATAAAACTATATAAAACTATATAAAACTAACAAAACTATATAAACCTATACAAAACTCTATAGAACTATATAAAACTATTTAAAACTATTTAAAACTATATAAAACTATATAAACCTATATAAAACTCTATAGGACTATATAAAATTATATAAAACTATATAAAACTATATAAAACTATATATAACTATACAAAACTATATAACACTATATAAAACTAACAAAACTATATAAACCTATACAGAACTCTATAGAACTTTATAAAACTATATAAAACTATATAAAACTATATAAAACTATATAAAACTATATAAACCTACATAAAACTCTATAGAACTATATAAAACTATATAAAAGTAACAAAACTATATGAACCTATGTAAAAGTCTATAGAACTGTATAATACTATTTAAAGCTATATAAAACTATATAAACCTATATAAAACAATATAGAACTATATAAAACTATATAAAACTATATAAAACTATATAAAACTATATAAAAGTATATGAAACTAATAAAACTATATAAACCTATATAAAACGCTATAGAACTATATAAAACTATATAAAACTAACAAAACTATATAAAACTATATAAAACTATATAAAACTATATAAAACTATATAAAACTATATAAAACTTTATAAAACTAACAAAACTATATAAAACTATATAAAACTATATAAAACTATATAAAACTATATTAAACTATATTAAACTATATGAAACTATATAAAACTATATAAAACGATATAAAAGTATATAAAACTAACAAAACTATATAACCCTATATAAAACTCTATAGAACTATATAAAACTATATAAAACTATATAAAACTATATAAAACTATATAAAACTAACAAAACTATATAAAACTATATAAACCTATGTAAAAGTCTATTGAACTATATAAAACTATTTAAAGCTATATAAAACTATATAAACCTATATAAAACTCTATAGAACTATATAAAACTATTTAAAACTCTATAAAACTATATAAACCTATATAAAACTCTATAGAACTATATAAAACTATATAAATCTATATAAAACTATATAAAACTATATAAAACTATATAAAACTAACAAAACTATATAAAACTATATAAAACTATACAAAACTATATAAAACTATATAAAACTAACAAAACTATATAAAACTATATAAAACTATATAAACCAATATAAAACTCTATAGAACTATATAAAACTATATAAAACTATATAAAACTATATAAAATTAACAAAACTATATAAAACTATATAAAACTATACAAAACTATATAAAACTATATAAAACTAACAAAACTATATAAACCTATAAAAAACTCTATAGAACTTTATAAAACTCTATAAAACTATATAAAACTATATAAAACTATATAAAACTATATAAAACTATATAAAACTATATAAAACTATATAAAACTAACAAAACTATATAAAACTATATAAAACTATATAAAACTATATAAAACTCTATAAAACTATATAAAACTATATAAAACTATATTAAACTATATGAAACTATATAAAACTATATAAAACGATATAAAAGTATATAAAACTAACAAAACTATATAACCCTATATAAAACTCTATAGAACTATATAAAACTATATAAAACTATAGAAAACTTTATAAAACTAACAAAACTATATAAAACTATATAAAACTATATAAAACTATATAAAACTATATTAAACTATATAAAAGTATATAAAACTATATAAAACTAACAAAACTATATAAAACTATATAAACCTACATAAAACTCAATAGAATTATATAAAACTATATAAAACTAACAAAACTATATAAACCTATGTAAAAGTCTATAGAACTATATAAAACTATTTAAAGCTATATAAAACTATATAAAACTAACAAAACTATATAAAACTATATAATACTCTATAGAACTATATAAAACTATTTAAAACTATATAAAACTATATAAAAGTATATGAAACTAATAAAACTATATAAACCTATATAAAACGCTATAGAACTATATAAAACTATATAAAACTATATAAAACTATATAAAACTATATAAAACTAACAAAACTATATAAAACTATATAAAACTATACAAAACTATATAAAACTATATAAAACTAACAAAACTATATAAACCTATAAAAAACTCTATAGAACTTTATAAAACTCTATAAAACTATATAAAACTGTATAAAACTCTATAAAACTATATAAACCTATATAAAACTCTATAGAACTATATAAAACTATATAAAACTATGTAAAACTATATAAAACTAACAAAACTATATAAAACTATATAAAAATAGATAAAACTATATAAAACTATATAAAACTATATAAAACTAACAAAACTATATAAACCTATACAGAACTCTATAGAACTTTATAAAACTATATAAAACTATATAAAACTATATAAAACTATATAAAACTATATAAACCTACATAAAACTCTATAGAACTATATAAAACTATATAAAAGTAACAAAACTATATGAACCTATGTAAAAGTCTATAGAACTGTATAATACTATTTAAAGCTATATAAAACTATATAAACCTATATAAAACAATATAGAACTATATAAAACTATATAAAACTATATAAAACTATATAAAACTATATAAAAGTATATGAAACTAATAAAACTATATAAACCTATATAAAACGCTATAGAACTATATAAAACTATATAAAACTAACAAAACTATATAAAACTATATAAAACTATATAAAACTATATAAAACTATATAAAACTTTATAAAACTAACAAAACTATATAAAACTATATAAAACTATATAAAACTATATAAAACTATATTAAACTATATTAAACTATATGAAACTATATAAAACTATATAAAACGATATAAAAGTATATAAAACTAACAAAACTATATAACCCTATATAAAACTCTATAGAACTATATAAAACTATATAAAACTATATAAAACTATATAAAACTAACAAAACTATATAAAACTATATAAACCTATGTAAAAGTCTATTGAACTATATAAAACTATTTAAAGCTATATAAAACTATATAAACCTATATAAAACTCTATAGAACTATATAAAACTATTTAAAACTCTATAAAACTATATAAACCTATATAAAACTCTATAGAACTATATAAAACTATATAAAACTATATAAAACTATATAAAACTATATAAAACTATATAAAACTAACAAAACTATATAAAACTATATAAAACTATACAAAACTATATAAAACTATATAAAACTAACAAAACTATATAAACCTATACAAAACTCTATAGAACTTTATGAAACTCTATAAAACTATATAAAACTATATAAAACTATATAAAAGTATATGAAACTAATAAAACTATATAAACCTATATAAAACGCTATAGAACTATATAAAACTATATAAAACTATATAAAACTATATAAAACTATATAAAACTATATAAAACTATGTAAACCTAGATAAAACTCTATAGAACTATATAAAACTCTATAAAACTATATAAAACTATATAAAACTATATTAAACTATATGAAACTATATAAAACTATATAAAACGATATAAAAGTATATAAAACTAACAAAACTATATAACCCTATATAAAACTCTATAGAACTATATAAAACTATATAAAACTATATAAAACTATATAAAACTAACAATACTATATAAAACTATATAAAACTATATAAAACTATATAAACCTACATAAAACTCAATAGAATTATATAAAACTATATAAAACTAACAAAACTATATAAACCTATGTAAAAGTCTATAGAACTATATAAAACTATATAAAGCTATATAAAACTATATAAACCTATATAAAACTCTATAGAACTATATAAAACTATGTAAAACTATATAAAACTATATACAACTATATAAAACTGACAAAACTATATAAAAGTATGTAAAACTATATAACACTATATAAAACTATATAACACTATATAAAACTAACAAAACTATATAAACCTATATAAAACTATATAAAACTATATAAAACTATATAAAACTCTGTAGAACTACATAAAACTATATAAAACTAACAAAACTATATAAAACTATATAAAACTATATAAACCTATATAAAACTATATAATCCTATATAAAACTCTATAGAACTATATAGAACTATATAAAACTATATAAAACTATATAAAACTAACAAAACTATATAAAACTATATAAATCTATATAAAACTATATAAAACTATATAGAACCATATAAAACCATGTCAGACTACATAAAACTAATAAAACTATGTCAAAGTACATAGGGCCAAATAAAACTATGTAAAACTATGAAATTATAATAAAACTATATAAAACTATATAAAACTACATAAACCTATATAAAACTCTATAGAACTATATAAAACTATATGAAACTAACAAAACTATATAAACCTATGTAAAAGTCTATAGAACTATATAAAACTATTTAAAGCTATATAAAATTATATAAACCTATATAAAACTCTGTAGAACTATATGAAACTATATAAAACTATATAAAACTATATAAAAGTATATGAAACTAATAAAACTATATAAACCTATATAAAACTCTATTGAACTATATAAAACTATATTAAACTATATAAAACTATATAAAACTATATAAAACTATATAAAACTATATAAAACTATATAAACCTATATAAAATTCTATAGAACTATATAAAACTATATAAAACTATATAAAACCATATAAAACTAACAAAACTATATAAAACTATATAAAGCTATATAAAACTCTATAAAACTATATAATACTATATAAAACTATATAAAACTATATAAAACTAACAAAACTATATAACCCTATATAAAACTCTATAGAACTATATAAAACTATATAAAACTATATAAAACTTTATAAAACTAACAAAACTATATAAAACTATATAAAACTATATAAAACTATATAAAACTATATTAAACTATATTAAACTATATAAAACTATATAAAACGATATAAAAGTATATAAAACTAATAAAACTATATAACCCTATATAAAACTCTAGAGAACAATATAAAACTATATAAAACTATATAAAACTATATAAAACTAACAAAACTCTATAAAACTATATAATACTATATAAAACTATATAAAACTATATAAAACTAAAAAAACTATATAACCCTATATAAAACTATATAAAACTATATATAACTATATAAAACTATATTAAACTATATGAAAACTATATAAAACTCTATAGAACTATATAAAACGATATAAAAGTATATAAAACTAACAAAACTATATAACCCTATATAAAACTCTATAGAACTATATAAAACTATATAAAACTATATAAAACTATATAAAACTAACAAAACTATATAAAACTATATAAAACAATATAAACCTATATAAAACTCTATAGAACTATATAAAACTATATAAAACTAACAAAACTATATAAAACTATATAAAACTCTATAGAACTATATAAAACTATATAAAACTAACAAAACTATATAAAACTATATAAAACTATATAAAACTATATAAACCAATATAAAACTCTATAGAACTATATAAAACTATATAAAACTATATAAAACTATATAAAACTAACAAAACTATATAAAACTATATAAAACTATACAAAACTATATAAAACTATATAAAACTAACAAAACTATATAAACCTATAAAAAACTCTATAGAACTTTATAAAACTCTATAAAACTATATAAAACTATATAAAACTATATAAAAGTATATGAAACTAATAAAACTATATAAACCTATATAAAACGCTATAGAACTATATAAAACTATATAAAACTATATAAAACTATATAAAACTATATAAAACTATATAAAACTATGTAAACCTAGATAAAACTCTATAGAACTATATAAAACTCTATAAAGCTATATAAAACTATATAAAACTATATTAAACTATATGAAACTATATAAAACTATATAAAACGATATAAAAGTATATAAAACTAACAAAACTATATAACCCTATATAAAACTCTATAGAACTATATAAAACTATATAAAACTATATAAAACTATATAAAACTAACAATACTATATAAAACTATATAAAACTATATAAAACTATATAAAAGTATATGAAACTAATAAAACTATATAAACCTATATAAAATTCTATTGAACTATATAAAACTATATAAAACTATATAAACCTATATAAAATTCTATAGAACTATATAAAACTATATAAAACTATATAAAACCATATAAAACTAACAAAACTATATAAAACTATATAAAGCTATATAAAACTCTATAAAACTATATAATACTATATAAAACTATATAAAACTATATAAAACTAACAAAACTATATAACCCTATATAAAACTATATAAAACTAACAAAACTATATAACCCTATATAAAACTCTATAGAACTATATAAAACTATATAAAACTATATAAAACTTTATAAAACTAACAAAACTATATAAAACTATATAAAACTATATAAAACTATATAAAACTATATTAAACTATATAAAACTAACAAAACTATATAAAACTATATAAAACTATATAAAACGATATAAAAGTATATAAAACTAACAAAACTATATAACCCTATATAAAACTCTATAGAACAATATAAAACTATATAAAACTATATAAAACTATATAAAACTAACAAAACTCTATAAAACTATATAATACTATATAAAACTATATAAAACTATATAAAACTAAAAAAACTATATAACCCTATATAAAACTCTATAGAACTATATAAAACTATATAAAACTATATAAAACTTTATAAAACTAACAAAACTATATAAAACTATATAAAACTATATAAAACTATATAAAACTATATTAAAATATATGAAACTATATAAAACTATATAAAACGATATAAAAGTATATAAAACTAACAAAACTATATAACCCTATATAAAACTCTATAGAACTATATAAAACTATATAAAACTATATAAAACTATATAAAACTAACAAAACTATATAAAACTATATAAAACTATATAAAACTATATAAAACTATATAAACCTATATAAAACTATATAGAACTATATAAAACTATATAAAACTAACAAAACTATATAAAACTATATAAAACTATATAAAACTATATAAAAGTATATAAAACTATATAAAACTAACAAAACTATATAAAACTATATAAAACTATATAAAACTATATAAACCTACATAAAACTCAATATAATTATATAAAACTATATAAAACTAACAAAACTATATAAACCTATGTAAAAGTCTATAGAACTATATAAAACTATTAAAAGCTATATAAAACTATATAAACCTATATAAAACTCTATAGAACTATATGAAACTATTTAAAACTCTATAAAATTATATAAAACTAACAAAACTATATAAAACTATATAAAATTATACAAAACTATATAAAACTATATAAAACTAACAAAACTATATAAACCTATACAAAACTCTATAGAACTTTATAAAACTATATAAAACGCTATAGAACTATATAAAACTATATAAAACTATATAAAACTATATAAAACTATCAAAACTATATAAAACTATATAAAACTATATAAAACTATATAAAACTATGTAAAACTATCAAAACTATATAAACCTATACAAAACTCTATCGAACTATATAAAACTATTTAAAACTATATAAAACTGACAAAACTATATAAAGAATGTAAAACTATATAAAACTATATAAAACTATATAAAACTATATAAAACTATATAAACCTATATAAAACTCTATAGAACTATATAAAACTATATAAAACTATATAAAACTATATAAAACTAACAAAACTATATAAAACTATATAAAACTATATAAAACTCTATAAAACTATATAAACCTATATAAAACTCTATAGAACTATATAAAACTATATAAAACTATTTAAAACTATATAAAACTATATAAAACTATATAAAACTAACAAAACTATATAAAACTATATAAAACTATATAAAACTCTATAAAACTATATAAACCTATATAAAACTCTATAGAACTATATAAAACTA
Organism: Nomia melanderi; assembly: GCF_051020985.1. NCBI lineage: Eukaryota > Metazoa > Arthropoda > Insecta > Hymenoptera > Halictidae > Nomia > Nomia melanderi. The sequence continues at coordinate 25,637 of NW_027475561.1, read as the reverse complement.
TATAAAACTATTTAAAGCTATATAAAACTGACAAAACTATATAAAAGAATGTAAAACTATATAAAACTATATAAAACTATATAAAACTATATAAAACTATATAAAACTATATAAACCTATATAAAACTCTATAGAACTATATAAAACTATATAAAAGTATATGAAACTATATAAAACTATATAAAACTATCAAAACTATATAAAACTATATAAAACTCTATAAAACTATATATAACTATATAAAACTATATTAAACTATATGAAACTATATAAAACTCTATAGAACTATATAAAACGATATAAAAGTGTATAAAACTAACAAAACTATATAAGCCTATATAAAACTCTATAGAACTATATACAACTATATAAAACTATATAAAACTAACAAAACTATATAAAACTATATAATACTATATAAAACAATGTAAACCTATATAAAACTCTATAGAACTATATAAAACTATATAAAACTAACAAAACTATATAAACCTATAAAAAACTCTATGGAACTTTATAAAACTCTATAAAACTATATAAAACTGTATAAAACTCTATAAAACTATACAAAACTATATACAAATATATAAAACTATATAAAACTAACAAAACTATATAAACCTATAAAAAACTCTACAGAACTTTATAAAACTCTATAAAACTATATAAAACTGTATAAAACTCTATAAAACTATATAAACCTATATAAAACTCTATAGAACTATATAAAACTATTTAAAACTATTTAAAACTATATGAAACTATGTAAACCTATATAAAACTCTAAAGAACTATATAAAACTATATAAAACTATATAAAACTGTATAAAACTAACAAAACTATATAAAACTATATAAAACTATATAAAAGTATATAAAAGTATATAAAACTAACAAAACTATATAAAACTATATAAAACTCTATAGAACTTATTTAAAACTATATAAAACTATATAAAACTATATAAAAGTATATGAAACTAATAAAACTATATAAACCTATATAAAACGCTATAGAACTATATAAAACTATATAAAACTATATAAAACTATATAAAACTATATAAAACTATATAAAACTATGTAAACCTAGATAAAACTCTATAGAACTATATAAAACTCTATAAAACTATATAAAACTATATAAAACTATATTAAACTATATGAAACTATATAAAACTATATAAAACGATATAAAAGTATATAAAACTAACAAAACTATATAACCCTATATAAAACTCTATAGAACTATATAAAACTATATAAAACTATATAAATCTATATAAAACTATATAAAACTAACAATACTATATAAAACTATATAAAACTATATAAAACTATATAAACCTACATAAAACTCAATAGAATTATATAAAACTATATAAAACTAACAAAACTATATAAACCTATGTAAAAGTCTATAGAACTATATAAAACTATTTAAAGCTATATAAAACTATATAAACCTATATAAAACTCTATAGAACTATATAAAACTATGTAAAACTATATAAAACTATATACAACTATATAAAACTGACAAAACTATATAAAAGTATGTAAAACTATATAACACTATATAAAACTAACAAAACTATATAAACCTATATAAAACTATATAAAACTATATAAAACTATATAAAACTCTATAGAGCTACATAAAACTATATAAAACTATATAAAACTATATAAAACTAACAAAACTATATAAAACTATAGAAAACTATATAAAACTCTATAAAACTATATAAAACTATATAAAACTATATTAAACTATATGAAACGATATAAAACTATATTAAACAATATGAAACTATATAAAACTATATAAAACGATATAAAAGTATATAAAACTAACAAAACTATATAACCCTATATATAACTCTATAGAACTATGTAAAACTATATAAAACTATATAAAACTATATAAAACTAACAAAACTATATAAACCTATATAAAACTCTATAGAACTATATAAAACAATATAAAAACTAACAAAACTATATAAAACTATATAGAACCATAGAAAACCATGTCAGACTATATAAAACTAATAAAACTATGTCAAAGTACATAGGGCCAAATAAAACTATGTAAAACTATGAAATTACAATAAAACTATATAAAACTATATAAAACTACATAAACCTATATAAAACTCTATAGAACTATATAAAACTATATAAAACTAACAAAACTATATAAAACTATATAAAACTATATAAACCTATATAAAACTCTATAGAACTATATAAAACTATATAAATCTATATTAAACTAACAAAACTATATAAAACTATATAAAAATATATAAAACTATATAAAACTATATAAAACTAACAAAACTATATAAACATATACAAAACTCTATACAACTATATAAAACTATTTAAAATTATTTAAAACTATATGAAACTATGTAAACCTATATAAAACTCTATAGAACTATATGAAACTATATAAAACTATATTAAACTATATTAAACTATATAAAACTATATAAAACGATATAAAAGTATATAAAACTAACAAAACTATATAACCCTATATAAAACTCTATAGAACAATATAAAACTATATAAAACTATATAAAACTATATAAAACTAACAAAACTCTATAAAACTATATAATACTATATAAAACTATATAAAACTATATAAAACTAAAAAAACTATATAACCCTATATAAAACTCTATAGAACAATATAAAACTATATAAAACTATATAAAACTTTATAAAACTAACAAAACTATATAAAACTATATAAAACTATATAAAACTATATAAAACTATATTAAACTATATGAAACTATATAAAACTATATAAAACGATATAAAAGTATATAAAACTAACAAAACTATATAACCCTATATAAAACTCTATAGAACTATATAAAACTATATAAAACTATATAAAACTAACAAAACTATATAAAACTATATAAAACTATATAAAACTATATAAAACTATATAAACCTATATAAAACATATATAGAACTATATAAAACTATATAAAACTAACAAAACTATATAAAACTATATAAAACTATATAAAACTATATAAAAGTATATAAAACTATATAAAACTAACAAAACTATATAAAACTATATAAAACTATATAAAACTATATAAACCTACATAAAACTCAATATAATTATATAAAACTATATAAAACTAACAAAACTATATAAACCTATGTAAAAGTCTATAGAACTATATAAAACTATTAAAAGCTATATAAAACTATATAAACCTATATAAAACTCTATAGAACTATATGAAACTATTTAAAACTCTATAAAATTATATAAAACTAACAAAACTATATAAAACTATATAAAATTATACAAAACTATATAAAACTATATAAAACTATATAAAACTATGTAAACCTAGATAAAACTCTATAGAACTATATAAAACTCTATAAAGCTATATAAAACTATATAAAACTATATTAAACTATATGAAACTATATAAAACTATTATAAAACGATATAAAAGTATATAAAACTAACAAAACTATATAACCCTATATAAAACTCTATAGAACTATATAAAACTATATAAAACTATATAAAACTATATAAAACTAACAATACTATATAAAACTATATAAAACTTATATAAAAACTATATAAAAGTATATGAAACTAATAAAACTATATAAACCTATATAAAATTCTATTGAACTATATAAAACTATATAAAACTATATAAACCTATATAAAATTCTATAGAACTATATAAAACTATATAAAACTATATAAAACCATATAAAACTAACAAAACTATATAAAACTATATAAAGCTATATAAAACTATATAAAACTATATAAACCTACATAAAACTCTATAGAACTATATAAAACTATATAAAAGTAACAAAACTATATGAACCTATGTAAAAGTCTATAGAACTGTATAATACTATTTAAAGCTATATAAAACTATATAAACCTATATAAAACAATATAGAACTATATAAAACTATATAAAACTATATAAAACTATATAAAACTATATAAAAGTATATGAAACTGATAAAACTATATAAACCTATATAAAACGCTATAGAACTATATAAAACTATATAAAACTAACAAAACTATATAAAACTATATAAAACTATATAAAACTATATAAAACTATATAAAACTTTATAAAACTAACAAAACTATATAAAACTATATAAAACTATATAAAACTATATAAAACTATATTAAACTATATTAAACTATATGAAACTATATAAAACTATATAAAACGATATAAAAGTATATAAAACTATCAAAACTATATAACCCTATATAAAACTCTATAGAACTATATAAAACTATATAAAACTATATAAAACTATATAAAACTAACAAAACTATATAAAACTATATAAACCTATGTAAAAGTCTATTGAACTATATAAAACTATTTAAAGCTATATAAAACTATATAAACCTATATAAAACACTCTATAGAACTATATAAAACTATTTAAAACTCTATAAAACTATATAAAACCTATATAAAAACTCTATAGAACTATATAAAACTATATAAAACTATATAAAACTATATAAAACTATATAAACCTATATAAAACTATATAGAACTATATAAAACTATATAAAACTAACAAAACTATATAAAACTATATAAAACTATATAAAACTATATAAAACTATATAAAAGTATATAAAACTATATAAAACTAACAAAACTATATAAAACTATATAAACCTACATAAAACTCAATAGAATTATATAAAACTATATAAAACTAACAAAACTATATAAAACTATATAAAACTATACAAAACTATATAAAACTATATAAAACTAACAAAAACTATATAAACCTATAAAAAACTCTATAGAACTTTATAAAACTCTATAAAACTATATAAAACTGTATAAAACTCTATAAAACTATATAAACCTATATAAAACTCTATAGAACTATATAAAACTATATAAAACTATGTACAAACTATATAAAACTAACAAAACTATATAAAACTATATAAAAATAGATAAAACTATATAAAACTATATAAAACTATATAAAACTAACAAAACTATATAAACCTATACAGAACTCTATAGAACTTTATAAAACTATATAAAACTATATAAAACTATATAAAACTATATAAAACTATATAAACCTACATAAAACTCTATAGAACTATATAAAACTATATAAAAGTAACAAAACTATATGAACCTATGTAAAAGTCTATAGAACTGTATAATACTATTTAAAGCTATATAAAACTATATAAACCTATATAAAACAATATAGAACTATATAAAACTATATAAAACTATATAAAACTATATAAAACTATATAAAAGTATATGAAACTGATAAAACTATATAAACCTATATAAAACGCTATAGAACTATATAAAACTATATAAAACTAACAAAACTATATAAAACTATATAAAACTATATAAAACTATATAAAACTATATAAAACTTTATAAAACTAACAAAACTATATAAAACTATATAAAACTATATAAAACTATATAAAACTATATTAAACTATATTAAACTATATGAAACTATATAAAACTATATAAAACGATATAAAAGTATATAAAACTAACAAAACTATATAACCCTATATAAAACTCTATAGAACTATATAAAAACTATATAAAACTATATAAAACTATATAAAACTAACAAAACTATATAAAACTATATAAACCTATGTAAAAGTCTATTGAACTATATAAAACTATTTAAAGCTATATAAAACTATATAAACCTATATAAAACTCTATAGAACTATATAAAACTATTAAAACTCTATAAAACTATATAAACCTATATAAAACTCTATAGAACTATATAAAACTATATAAAACTATATAAAACTATATAAAAACATATAAAACTATATAAAACTAACAAAACTATATAAAACTATATAAAACTATACAAAACTATATAAAACTATATAAAACTAACAAAACTATATAAACCTATACAAAACTCTATAGAACTTTATGAAACTCTATAAAACTATATAAAACTATATAAAACTATATAAAAGTATATGAAACTAATAAAACTATATAAACCTATATAAAACGCTATAGAACTATATAAAACTATATAAAACTATATAAAACTATATAAAACTATATAAAACTATATAAAACTATGTAAACCTAGATAAAACTCTATAGAACTATATAAAACTCTATAAAACTATATAAAACTATATAAAACTATATTAAACTATATGAAACTATATAAAACTATATAAAACGATATAAAAGTATATAAAACTAACAAAACTATATAACCCTATATAAAACTCTATAGAACTATATAAAACTATATAAAACTATATAAAACTATATAAAACTAACAATACTATATAAAACTATATAAAACTATATAAAACTATATAAACCTACATAAAACTCAATAGAATTATATAAAACTATATAAAACTAACAAAACTATATAAACCTATGTAAAAGTCTATAGAACTATATAAAACTATATAAAGCTATATAAAACTATATAAACCTATATAAAACTCTATAGAACTATATAAAACTATGTAAAACTATATAAAACTATATACAACTATATAAAACTGACAAAACTATATAAAAGTATGTAAAACTATATAACACTATATAAAACTATATAACACTATATAAAAACTAACAAAACTATATAAACCTATATAAAACTATATAAAACTATATAAAACTATATAAAACTCTGTAGAACTACATAAAACTATATAAAACTATATAAAACTATATAAAACTAACAAAACTATATAAAACTATAGAAAACTATATAAAACTCTATAAAACTATATAAAACTATATAAAACTATATTAAACTATATGAAACTATATAAAACTATATTAAACAATATGAAACTATATAAAACTATATAAAACTATATAAAACTATATAAAAGTATATGAAACTAATAAAACTATATAAACCTATATAAAACGCTATAGAACTATATAAAACTATATAAAACTATATAAAACTATATAAAACTATATAAAACTATATAAAACTATGTAAACCTAGATAAAACTCTATAGAACTATATAAAACTCTATAAAACTATATAAAACTATATAAAACTATATTAAACTATATGAAACTATATAAAACTATATAAAACGATATAAAAGTATATAAAACTAACAAAACTATATAACCCTATATAAAACTCTATAGAACTATATAAAAACTATATAAAACTATATAAAACTATATAAAACTAACAATACTATATAAAACTATATAAAACTATATAAAACTATATAAACCTACATAAAACTCAATAGAATTATATAAAACTATATAAAACTAACAAAACTATATAAACCTATGTAAAAGTCTATAGAACTATATAAAACTATATAAAGCTATATAAAACTATATAAACCTATATAAAACTCTATAGAACTATATAAAACTATGTAAAACTATATAAAACTATATACAACTATATAAAACTGACAAAACTATATAAAAGTATGTAAAACTATATAACACTATATAAAACTATATAACACTATATAAAACTAACAAAACTATATAAACCTATATAAAACTATATAAAACTATATAAAACTATATAAAACTCTGTAGAACTACATAAAACATATAAAACTATATAAAACTATATAAAACTAACAAAACTATATAAAACTATAGAAAACTATATAAAACTCTATAAAACTATATAAAACTATATAAAACTATATTAAACTATATGAAACTATATAAAACTATATTAAACAATATGAAACTATATAAAACTATATAAAACGATATAAAAGTATATAAAACTAACAAAACTATATAACCCTATATATAACTCTATAGAACTATGTAAAACTATATAAAACTATATAAAACTATATAAAACTAACAAAACTATATAAACCTATATAAAACTCTATAGCAACTATATAAAACTATATAAAACTAACAAAACTATATAAAACTATATAAAACTATATAAACCTATATAAAACTATATAATCCTATATAAAACTCTATAGAACTATATAGAACTATATAAAACTATATAAAACTATATAAAACTAACAAAACTATATAAAACTATATAAATCTATATAAAACTATATAAAACTATATAGAACCATATAAAACCATGTCAGACTACATAAAACTAATAAAACTATGTCAAAGTACATAGGGCCAAATAAAACTATGTAAAACTATGAAATTATAATAAAACTATATAAAACTATATAAAACTACATAAACCTATATAAAACTCTATAGAACTATATAAAACTATATGAAACTAACAAAACTATATAAACCTATGTAAAAGTCTATAGAACTATATAAAACTATTTAAAGCTATATAAAATTATATAAACCTATATAAAACTCTGTAGAACTATATGAAACTATATAAAACTATATAAAACTATATAAAAGTATATGAAACTAATAAAACTATATAAACCTATATAAAACTCTATTGAACTATATAAAACTATATTAAACTATATAAAACTATATAAAACTATATAAAACTATATAAAACTATATAAAACTATATAAACCTATATAAAATTCTATAGAACTATATAAAACTATATAAAACTATATAAAACCATATAAAACTAACAAAACTATATAAAACTATATAAAGCTATATAAAACTCTATAAAACTATATAATACTATATAAAACTATATAAAACTATATAAAACTAACAAAACTATATAACCCTATATAAAACTCTATAGAACTATATAAAACTATATAAAACTATATAAAACTTTATAAAACTAACAAAACTATATAAAACTATATAAAACTATATAAAACTATATAAAACTATATTAAACTATATTAAACTATATAAAACTATATAAAACGATATAAAAGTATATAAAACTAACAAAACTATATAACCCTATATAAAACTCTAGAGAACAATATAAAACTATATAAAACTATATAAAACTATATAAAACTAACAAAACTCTATAAAACTATATAATACTATATAAAACTATATAAAACTATATAAAACTAAAAAAACTATATAACCCTATATAAAACTCTATAAAACTATATATAACTATATAAAACTATATTAAACTATATGAAACTATATAAAACTCTATAGAACTATATAAAACGATATAAAAGTATATAAAACTAACAAAACTATATAACCCTATATAAAACTCTATAGAACTATATAAAACTATATAAAACTATATAAAACTATATAAAACTAACAAAACTATATAAAACTATATAAAACAATATAAACCTATATAAAACTCTATAGAACTATATAAAACTATATAAAACTAACAAAACTATATAAAACTATATAAAACTCTATAGAACTATATAAAACTATATAAAACTAACAAAACTATATAAAACTATATAAAACTATATAAAACTATATAAACCAATATAAAACTCTATAGAACTATATAAAACTATATAAAACTATATAAAACTATATAAAACTAACAAAACTATATAAAACTATATAAAACTATACAAAACTATATAAAACTATATAAAACTAACAAAACTATATAAACCTATAAAAAACTCTATAGAACTTTATAAAACTCTATAAAACTATATAAAACTATATAAAACTATATAAAAGTATATGAAACTAATAAAACTATATAAACCTATATAAAACGCTATAGAACTATATAAAACTATATAAAACTATATAAAACTATATAAAACTATATAAAACTATATAAAACTATGTAAACCTAGATAAAACTCTATAGAACTATATAAAACTCTATAAAGCTATATAAAACTATATAAAACTATATTAAACTATATGAAACTATATAAAACTATATAAAACGATATAAAAGTATATAAAACTAACAAAACTATATAACCCTATATAAAACTCTATAGAACTATATAAAACTATATAAAACTATATAAAACTATATAAAACTAACAATACTATATAAAACTATATAAAACTATATAAAACTATATAAAAGTATATGAAACTAATAAAACTATATAAACCTATATAAAATTCTATTGAACTATATAAAACTATATAAAACTATATAAACCTATATAAAATTCTATAGAACTATATAAAACTATATAAAACTATATAAAACCATATAAAACTAACAAAACTATATAAAACTATATAAAGCTATATAAAACTCTATAAAACTATATAATACTATATAAAACTATATAAAACTATATAAAACTAACAAAACTATATAACCCTATATAAAACTATATAAAACTAACAAAACTATATAACCCTATATAAAACTCTATAGAACTATATAAAACTATATAAAACTATATAAAACTTTATAAAACTAACAAAACTATATAAAACTATATAAAACTATATAAAACTATATAAAACTATATTAAACTATATAAAACTAACAAAACTATATAAAACTATATAAAACTATATAAAACGATATAAAAGTATATAAAACTAACAAAACTATATAACCCTATATAAAACTCTATAGAACAATATAAAACTATATAAAACTATATAAAACTATATAAAACTAACAAAACTCTATAAAACTATATAATACTATATAAAACTATATAAAACTATATAAAACTAAAAAAACTATATAACCCTATATAAAACTCTATAGAACTATATAAAACTATATAAAACTATATAAAACTTTATAAAACTAACAAAACTATATAAAACTATATAAAACTATATAAAACTATATAAAACTATATTAAAATATATGAAACTATATAAAACTATATAAAACGATATAAAAGTATATAAAACTAACAAAACTATATAACCCTATATACAACTCTATAGAACTATATAAATCTATATAAAACTATATAAAACTATATAAAACTAACAAAACTATATAAAACTATATAAAACTATATAAAACTATATAAAACTATATAAACCTATATAAAACTATATAGAACTATATAAAACTATATAAAACTAACAAAACTATATAAAACTATATAAAACTATATAAAACTATATAAAAGTATATAAAACTATATAAAACTAACAAAACTATATAAAACTATATAAAACTATATAAAACTATATAAACCTACATAAAACTCAATATAATTATATAAAACTATATAAAACTAACAAAACTATATAAACCTATGTAAAAGTCTATAGAACTATATAAAACTATTAAAAGCTATATAAAACTATATAAACCTATATAAAACTCTATAGAACTATATGAAACTATTTAAAACTCTATAAAATTATATAAAACTAACAAAACTATATAAAACTATATAAAATTATACAAAACTATATAAAACTATATAAAACTAACAAAACTATATAAACCTATACAAAACTCTATAGAACTTTATAAAACTATATAAAACGCTATAGAACTATATAAAACTATATAAAACTATATAAAACTATATAAAACTATCAAAACTATATAAAACTATATAAAACTATATAAAACTATATAAAACTATGTAAAACTATCAAAACTATATAAACCTATACAAAACTCTATCGAACTATATAAAACTATTTAAAACTATATAAAACTGACAAAACTATATAAAAGAATGTAAAACTATATAAAACTATATAAAACTATATAAAACTATATAAAACTATATAAACCTATATAAAACTCTATAGAACTATATAAAACTATATAAAACTATATAAAACTATATAAAACTAACAAAACTATATAAAACTATATAAAACTATATAAAACTCTATAAAACTATATAAACCTATATAAAACTCTATAGAACTATATAAAACTATATAAAACTATTTAAAACTATATAAAACTATATAAAACTATATAAAACTAACAAAACTATATAAAACTATATAAAACTATATAAAACTCTATAAAACTATATAAACCTATATAAAACTCTATAGAACTATATAAAACTATATAAAACTATTTAAAACTATATAAAACTGACAAAACTATATAAAAGAATGTAAAACTATATAAAACTATATAAAACTATATAAAACTATATAAAACTATATAAAACTATATAAACCTATATAAAACTCTATAGAACTATATAAAACTATATAAAAGTATATGAAACTATATAAAACTATATAAAACTATCAAAACTATATAAAACTATATAAAACTCTATAAAACTATATATAACTATATAAAACTATATTAAACTATATGAAACTATATAAAACTCTATAGAACTATATAAAACGATATAAAAGTGTATAAAACTAACAAAACTATATAAGCCTATATAAAACTCTATAGAACTATATAAAACTATATAAAACTATATAAAACTAACAAAACTATATAAAACTATATAATACTATATAAAACAATGTAAACCTATATAAAACTCTATAGAACTATATAAAACTATATAAAACTAACAAAACTATATAAACCTATAAAAAACTCTATGGAACTTTATAAAACTCTATAAAACTATATAAAACTGTATAAAACTCTATAAAACTATACAAAACTATATACAAATATATAAAACTATATAAAACTAACAAAACTATATAAACCTATAAAAAACTCTACAGAACTTTATAAAACTCTATAAAACTATATAAAACTGTATAAAACTCTATAAAACTATATAAACCTATATAAAACTCTATAGAACTATATAAAACTATTTAAAACTATTTAAAACTATATGAAACTATGTAAACCTATATAAAACTCTAAAGAACTATATAAAACTATATAAAACTATATAAAACTGTATAAAACTAACAAAACTATATAAAACTATATAAAACTATATAAAAGTATATAAAACTAACAAAACTATATAAAACTATATAAAACTCTATAGAACTATATAAAACTATTTAAAACTATATAAAACTATATAAAACTATATAAAAGTATATGAAACTAATAAAACTATATAAACCTATATAAAACGCTATAGAACTATATAAAACTATATAAAACTATATAAAACTATATAAAACTATATAAAACTATATAAAACTATGTAAACCTAGATAAAACTCTATAGAACTATATAAAACTCTATAAAACTATATAAAACTATATAAAACTATATTAAACTATATGAAACTATATAAAACTATATAAAACGATATAAAAGTATATAAAACTAACAAAACTATATAACCCTATATAAAACTCTATAGAACTATATAAAACTATATAAAACTATATAAATCTATATAAAACTATATAAAACTAACAATACTATATAAAACTATATAAAACTATATAAAACTATATAAACCTACATAAAACTCAATAGAATTATATAAAACTATATAAAACTAACAAAACTATATAAACCTATGTAAAAGTCTATAGAACTATATAAAACTATTTAAAGCTATATAAAACTATATAAACCTATATAAAACTCTATAGAACTATATAAAACTATGTAAAACTATATAAAACTATATACAACTATATAAAACTGACAAAACTATATAAAAGTATGTAAAACTATATAACACTATATAAAACTAACAAAACTATATAAACCTATATAAAACTATATAAAACTATATAAAACTATATAAAACTCTATAGAGCTACATAAAAACTATATAAAACTATATAAAACTATATAAAACTAACAAAACTATATAAAACTATAGAAAACTATATAAAACTCTATAAAACTATATAAAACTATATAAAACTATATTAAACTATATGAAACGATATAAAACTATATTAAACAATATGAAACTATATAAAACTATATAAAACGATATAAAAGTATATAAAACTAACAAAACTATATAACCCTATATATAACTCTATAGAACTATGTAAAACTATATAAAACTATATAAAACTATATAAAACTAACAAAACTATATAAACCTATATAAAACTCTATAGAACTATATAAAACAATATAAAACTAACAAAACTATATAAAACTATATAGAACCATATAATACCATGTCAGACTATATAAAACTAATAAAACTATGTCAAAGTACATAGGGCCAAATAAAACTATGTAAAACTATGAAATTACAATAAAACTATATAAAACTATATAAAACTACATAAACCTATATAAAACTCTATAGAACTATATAAAACTATATAAAACTAACAAAACTATATAAAACTATATAAAACTATATAAACCTATATAAAACTCTATAGAACTATATAAAACTATATAAAACTATATTAAACTAACAAAACTATATAAAACTATATAAAAATATATAAAACTATATAAAACTATATAAAACTAACAAAACTATATAAACCTATATAAAACTCTATAGAACTATATAAAACTATATAAAACTATATAAAACTATATAAAACTGTATAATACTATATAAAACTATATAAAACTATATAAAACTATATAAAACTATATAAAACTATATAAAACTATATAAAACTAACAAAACTATATAAACCTATATAAAACTCTATAGAACTATATAAAACTATATAAAACTATATAAAAATATATAAAACTGTATAATACTATATAAAACTATATAAAACTATATAAAACTGTCTGAAACTGTATATAAAACTGTATAAATCTATATAAAACTATATAAAACTATATAAAACTATATAAAACTCTTTAAACTATATAAAACTATATAAAACTATATAAAACTAACAAAACTATATAAACCTATATAAAACTCTATAGAACTATATAAAACTATATAAAACTATATAAAACTAAGAAAACTATATAAAACTATATAAAACTCTATAAAACTATATAAAACTATATAAAACTAAGAAAACTATATAAAACTATATAAACCTATATAAAAGTCTATAGAACTATATACAACTCTATAAAACTATATAAAACTATATAAAACAATATAAAACTATATAAAACTATATAAAACTCTATAAAACTATACAAAACTGTTTAAAACTCGATAAAACTATATAAAACTATATAAAACTATATAAAGCTATATAAAATTATGTAGAACTATATAAAACTATATAAAACTGTATAATACTATATAAAACTATATAAAGCTATAATATAACTAATAAAATTAATAAATCTATATAAAACCATATAAAACTGTATAAAACTCTATAAAACTATATAAAAATATTTAAAACTATATAAAATTATATAAAACTATATAAAACTAACAAAACTATATAAAACGATATAAAACGATATAAAGCTAATAAAACTATATAAAACTATATAAAACTATATAAAACTAACAAAATTATATAAAACTATATGAAGCTCCATAAAACTATATAAAACTACATAAAACTATATAAAACTATATAAAACTAACAAAACTATATAAAACTATATAAAACTATATAAACCTATATAAAACTCTATAGAACTATATAAAACTATATAAAACTATATTAAACTAACAAAACTATATAAAACTATATAAAAATATATAAAACTATATAAAACTATATAAAACTAACAAAACTATATAAACCTATATAAAACTCTATAGAACTATATAAAACTATATAAAACTATATAAAACTATATAAAACTGTATAATACTATATAAAACTATATAAAACTATATAAAACTATATAAAACTATATAAAACTATATAAAACTATATAAAACTAACAAAACTATATAAACCTATATAAAACTCTATAGAACTATATAAAACTATATAAAACTATATAAAAATATATAAAACTGTATAATACTATATAAAACTATATAAAACTATATAAAACTGTCTGAAACTGTATATAAAACTGTATAAATCTATATAAAACTATATAAAACTATATAAAACTATATAAAACTCTTTAAACTATATAAAACTATATAAAACTATATAAAACTAACAAAACTATATAAACCTATATAAAACTCTATAGAACTATATAAAACTATATAAAACTATATAAAACTAAGAAAACTATATAAAACTATATAAAACTCTATAAAACTATATAAAACTATATAAAACTAAGAAAACTATATAAAACTATATAAACCTATATAAAAGTCTATAGAACTATATACAACTCTATAAAACTATATAAAACTATATAAAACAATATAAAACTATATAAAACTATATAAAACTCTATAAAACTATACAAAACTGTTTAAAACTCGATAAAACTATATAAAACTATATAAAACTATATAAAGCTATATAAAATTATGTAGAACTATATAAAACTATATAAAACTGTATAATACTATATAAAACTATATAAAGCTATAATATAACTAATAAAATTAATAAATCTATATAAAACCATATAAAACTGTATAAAACTCTATAAAACTATATAAAAATATTTAAAACTATATAAAATTATATAAAACTATATAAAACTAACAAAACTATATAAAACGATATAAAACGATATAAAGCTAATAAAACTATATAAAACTATATAAAACTATATAAAACTAACAAAATTATATAAAACTATATGAAGCTCCATAAAACTATATAAAACTACATAAAACTATATAAAACTATATAAAACTAATAAAACTATATTAAACTATATAAAACTATATAAAACAATATAAAACTATATAAAACTATATAAAACTCTATAAAACTATACAAAACTGTTTAAAACTCGATAAAACAATATAAAACTATATAAAACTGTATAATACTATATAAAACTATATAAAACTATATAAAACTATATAAAACTATATAAAACTATATAAAACTATATAAAACTATATAAAACTAACAAAACTATATAAACCTATATAAAACTCTATAGAACTATATAAAACTATATAAAACTATATAAAAATATATAAAACTGTATAATACTATATAAAACTATATAAAACTATATAAAACTGTCTGAAACTGTATATAAAACTGTATAAATCTATATAAAACTATATAAAACTATATAAAACTATATAAAACTCTTTAAACTATATAAAACTATATAAAACTATATAAAACTAACAAAACTATATAAACCTATATAAAACTCTATAGAACTATATAAAACTATATAAAACTATATAAAACTAAGAAAACTATATAAAACTATATAAAACTCTATAAAACTATATAAAACTATATAAAACTAAGAAAACTATATAAAACTATATAAACCTATATAAAAGTCTATAGAACTATATACAACTCTATAAAACTATATAAAACTATATAAAACAATATAAAACTATATAAAACTATATAAAACTCTATAAAACTATACAAAACTGTTTAAAACTCGATAAAACTATATAAAACTATATAAAACTATATAAAGCTATATAAAATTATGTAGAACTATATAAAACTATATAAAACTGTATAATACTATATAAAACTATATAAAGCTATAATATAACTAATAAAATTAATAAATCTATATAAAACCATATAAAACTGTATAAAACTCTATAAAACTATATAAAAATATTTAAAACTATATAAAATTATATAAAACTATATAAAACTAACAAAACTATATAAAACGATATAAAACGATATAAAGCTAATAAAACTATATAAAACTATATAAAACTATATAAAACTAACAAAATTATATAAAAACTATATGAAGCTCCATAAAACTATATAAAACTACATAAAACTATATAAAACTATATAAAACTAATAAAACTATATTAAACTATATAAAACTATATAAAACAATATAAAACTATATAAAACTATATAAAACTCTATAAAACTATACAAAACTGTTTAAAACTCGATAAAACAATATAAAACTATATAAAACTATATAAAGCTATATAAAATTATGTAGAACTATATAAAACTATGTAAAACTGTATAATACTATATAAAACTATATAAAGCTATAATACAACTAATAAAATTAATAAATCTATATAAAACCATATAAAACTGTATAAAACTCTATAAAACTATATAAAAATATTTAAAACTATATAAAATTATATAAAACTATATAAAACTAACAAAACTATATAAAACTAACAAAACTATATAAAAGTATATAAAACTATATAAAACCATATAAAACGATATAAAACGATATAAAACGATATAAAGCTAATAAAACCATATAAAAACTATATAAAACTATATAAAACTAACAAAATTATATAAAACTACATAAAACTCCATAAAACTATATAAAACTATATAAAACTATACAAAACTATATAAAACTAATAAAACTATATAAAACTATATAAAACTATATAAAACTATATAAAACTGTATAAAACTATATAAAACTATGTCAAACTATACAAAACTACCAAAACTATATAAAACTATATAAAACTATATAAAACTATATAAAACAATATAAAACTATATGAAACTATATAAAACTGTATAATACTATATAAAACTATATAAAGGTATAATATAACTAACAAAATTAATAAATCTATATAAAACCATATAAAACTGTATAAAACTCTATAAAACTATATAAAAATATTTAAAACTTTATAAAATTATAGAAAACTATATAAAACTATCAAAACTATATAAAACTATATAAAACTATATAAAACTATATAAAACGATATAAAACGATATAAAGCTAATAAAACTATATAAAACTAATAAAACTATATAAAACTATATAGTACTATATGAAACTATATAAATCTATATAGAACTATATAAAACTATATAAAACTATATAAAACTATATAAAACTCTATAGAACTATATAAAACTATATAAAACTATATAAAACAATATAAAACTATATTAAACTATATAAAACTATATAAAACTATATAAACCTATATAAAACAATATAAAACTATATAAAACTATATAAAACTAACAAAACTATATAAAACTATATAAAACTATATAAAGCTATATAAAACTATATAGAACTATATAAAACTATATAAAACGGTATAATACTATCTAAAACTATATAAAGCTATAATAAAACTAATAAAACTAATAAATCTATATAAAACAATATAAAACTGTATAAAACTATGTAAAACTATATAAAACTCTATAAAAATATATAAAACTATTTAAAACTATATAAAAACATATAAAACTATATAAAACGATATAAAACTAATAAAACTATATAAAACTATATAACACTATATAAAACTATATAAAACTATATAAAACTACATAAAACTAACGAAACTATATTAAACTATATAAAACTATATAAAACAATATAAAACATATATAACTATATAAAACTATATAAAACTAACAAAACTATAAAAAACTATACAAAATTATATAAAACTATATAAAACTAACCAAACTATATAAAACGAATAAAACTATATAAAACTATATAGTACTATATAAAACTATATAAAACTATATAAAAGTGTATAAAACTAACAAAATTATATAAAACTATCTAAAACTCCATAAAACTATATAAAACTATATAAAACTATATAAAACTATATAAAACTGTATAAAACTATATAGAACTATATAAAACTATATAAAACTATATTATACTATATTAAACTATATAAAACTGTATAAAACTATATAAAACTATATAAAACTATATAAACCTATATACAACTATGTCGAACTATATAAAACTATATAAAACTATATAGAACCATATAAAACTATGTCAAACTATACAAAATTACCAAAACCATGTAAAACTATATAAAACTATATAAAACTACATAAAACTGTAAAAAACTATAAAAAACCATATATGACTATATAAATATGTATAAAACTATATAAAGCTATATAAATCTATATAAAACTATATAAAACTATATAAAACTATATAAAACTAACAAAACTATATAAACCTATATAAAACTCTATAGAACTATATAAAACTATATAAAACTATATAAAACTATATAAAACTAACAAAACTATATAAAACGAATAAAACTATATAAAACTATATAGTACTATGTAAAACTATAGAAAATTCTATAAAACTATATAAAACTATATAAAACTATATAAAACTATATAAACCTATATAAAAGTCTATAGAACTATATAAACCTATATAAAAGTCTATAGAACTATATAAAACTATATAAAACTAACAAAACTATATAAAACTATATAAAACTATATAAGACTGTATAAAACTAATAAACCAATATAAAACTATATAAAACTATATAAAACTATATAAAACTATATAAAACTATGTAGAACTATATAAAATTATATAAAACTGTATAAAACTATATAAAACCATATATGACCATATAAAACTATATGAAACTATATAAAGCTGTATAAAACTATATAAAACTATATAAAACTATATAAAGCTATATAAAACTAACAAAACTATATAAGCCTATATAAAACTCTGTAGAACTATATAAAACTATATAAAACTATATTAAACTATATAAAACAATATTAAACTCTATAAAACTATATAAAAGTATATAAAACTATATAAAAATCTATAAAACTATATAAAACTATACAAAACTATACAATGCTATATAAAACTATGTAGAACTATATAAAACTATATAAAACTAACAAAACTATATAAAACTATATAAGACTATATAAGACTATATAAAACTAATAAACCAATATAAAACTATATAAAACTATATAAAACTATATAAAACTATATAAAACTATATAAAACTATATAAAACTAACAAAACTATATAAAACTATATAAAACTCTATAAAACTATATAACACTATATGAAACTATATAACGCTATATAAAACTATATAAAACAATATAAAACTATATAAAACTATATAAAACTATACAAAACTATATAAAACTATATAAAACTATATAAATCTATATAGTACTATATAAAACTATATAAAACTATATAAAACTTTCTAAAACTATATTAAACTATATAAAACTATATAAAACTATATAAAACTATATAAAACTATATAAAACTATATTAAACTATATAAAACTGTATAAAACTATATAAAACCATATAAAACTATAAAACTCTATAAAACTATATAAAACTAAGAAAAGTATATAAACCTATATAAAACTCTATAGAACTATATAAAACTATATAAAACTATATAAATCTATATAAAAGTATATAAAACTAACAAAACTATATAAAACTATATAAAACTCTATAAAACCATATAACACTATATAAAACTATATAAAACTATATAAAACTATATAAACCTATATAAAACTATATAAAACTAACAAAACTATATAAAACTATATAAAACTATATAAAAACTATATAAAACTCTATAAAACTATATAACACTATATAAAACTATATAAAACTATATAAAACTATATAAACCTATATAAAACTATATTAAACTAACAAAACTATATAAAACTATATAAAACTATATAAAACTCTATAAAACTATATAAACTATATAAAACGAATAAAACTATATAAAACTATATGAAACTGTATTAAACTATATAAAACTGGATAAAACTATATAAAACTATATAAAACTATATAAAACTGTATAATACTATATAAAACTATATAAAGCTATAATATAACTAATAAAATTAATAAATCTATATAAAACCATATAAAACTCTATAAAACTCTATAAAACTATATAAAATATTTAAAACTATATAAAATTATATAAAACTATATAAAGCTAATAAAACTATATAAAACTAATAAAACTATATAAAACTATATAGTACTATATGAAACTATATAAATCTATATAGAACTATATAAAACTATATAAAACTATATAAAACTATATAAAACTCTATAGAACTATATAAAACTATATAAAACTATATAAAACAATATAAAACTATATTAAACTATATAAAACTATATAAAACTATATAAACCTATATAAAACAATATAAAACTATATAAAACTATATAAAACTATATAAAACTAACAAAACTATATAAAACTATATAAAACTATATAAAGCTATATAAAACTATATAGAACTATATAAAACTATATAAAACTACATAAAACTAACGAAACTATATTAAACTATATAAAAACTATATAAAACAATATAAAACATATATAACTATATAAAACTATATAAAACTAACAAAACTATAAAAAACTATACAAAATTATATAAAACTATATAAAACTAACAAAACTATATAAAACGAATAAAACTATATAAAACTATATAGTACTATATAAAACTATATAAAACTATATAAAAGTGTATAAAACTAACAAAATTATATAAAACTATCTAAAACTCCATAAAACTATATAAAACTATATAAAACTATATAAAACTATATAAAACTGTATAAAACTATATAGAACTATATAAAACTATATAAAACTATATTAAACTATATTAAACTATATAAAACTGTATAAAACTATATAAAACTATATAAAACTATATAAACCTATATACAACTATGTCGAACTATATAAAACTATATAAAACTATATAGTACCATATAAAACTATGTCAAACTATACAAAATTACCAAAACCATGTAAAACTATATAAAACTATATAAAACTACATAAAACTGTAAAAAACTATATAAAACCATATATGACTATATAAATCTGTATAAAACTATATAAAGCTATATAAATCTATATAAAACTATATAAAACTATATAAAACTATATAAAACTAACAAAACTATATAAACCTATATAAAACTCTATAGAACTATATAAAACTATATAAAACTATATAAAACTATGTAGAACTATATAAAACTATATGAAACTATATAAACCTATATAAAAGTCTATAGAACTATATAAACCTATATAAAAGTCTATAGAACTATATAAAACTATATAAAACTAACAAAACTATATAAAACTATATAAGACTATATAAGACTATATAAAACTAATAAACCAATATAAAACTATATAAAACTATATAAAACTATATAAAACTATATAAAACTATATAAAACTAACAAAATTATATAAAACTATATAAAACTCTATAAAACTATATAACACTATATGAAACTATATAACACTATATAAAACTATATAAAACAATATAAAACTATATAAAACTATATAAAACTATACAAAACTATATAAAACTATATAAAACTATATAAATCTATATAGTACTATATAAAACTATATAAAACTATATAAAACTTTCTAAAACTATATTAAACTATATAAAACTATATAAAACTATATAAAACTATATAAAACTATATAAAACTATATTAAACTATATAAAACTGTATAAAACTATATAAAACCATATAAAACTATATAAAACTATACAAAACTAGCAAAACTATATAAAACTATATACAACTATATAAAACTAACAAAACTATATAAAACTATATGAAACTATATAAAACTATATAAAACTATATGAAACTATATGAAACTATATAAAACTATATAAAACTGTCTGAAACTGTATAAAAATATATAAACTATATAAAACTATATAAAACTGTCTGAAACTGTATAAAACTATATAAACTATATAAAAACTATATAAAACTCTATAAAACTATATAAAACTATATGAAACTATGTAAAACTATATAAAACTATATAAAACTATATAACACTATATAAAACTATATAAAGCTATATAAAACTATATGAAACTATATAAAACTATATAAAACTATATGAAACTATATAAAACTATATAAAACTATACAAAACTAACAAAACTATATAAAACTATATACAACTATATAAAACTAACAAAACTATATAAAACTATATGACACTATATAAAACTGTATAAAACCATACAAAACTAACAAAACTATATAAAACTATATAAAACTATATAAAACTATAAAAAACTAACAGAACTATATAAAATTATATAAAACTATATAAAACTATACAAAACTAACAAAACTACATAAAACTATATACAACTATATAAAACTAACAAAACTATATAAAACAATATGACACTATATAAAACTGTATAAAACCATACAAAACTAAGAAAACTATATAAAACTATATAAAACTATATAAAACTATAAAAAACTAACAAAACTATATAAAACTATATAAAACTATATAAAACTATATAAAACTGTCTGAAACTGTATAAAACTATATAAACTATATAAAACTACATAAAACTATATAAAACTCTATAAAACTATATAAAACTATATAAAACTATATAACACTATATAAAACTATATAAAGCTATATAAAACTATATGAAACTATATAAAACTATATAAAACTATATGAAACTATATAAAACTATATAAAACTATACAAAACTAGCAAAACTATATAAAACTATATACAACTATATAAAACTAACAAAACTATATAAAACAATATGACACTATATAAAACTGTATAAAACAATACAAAACTAAGAAAACTATATAAAACTATATAAAACTATATAAAACTATAAAAAACTAACAAAACTATATAAAACTATATAAAACTATATAAAACTATATAAAACTGTCTGAAACTGTATAAAACTATATAAACTATATAAAACTATATAAAACTGTCTGAAACTGTATAAAACTATATAAACTATATAAAACTATATAAAACTATATAAAACTCTATAAAACTATATAAAACTATATAAAACTATGTAAAACTATATAAAACTGTATAAAACTATATAAACCTATATAAAACTATATAAAACTATATAAAACTATATAAAACTAACAAAACTATATAAATCTATATAAAACTATATAAAACTAACAAAACTATATAAAACTATATAAAACTATATAAAGCTATATAAAACTCTATAGAACTATATAAAACTATATAAAACTATATAAAACTCTATAGAACTATATAAAACTATATAAAACTACATAGAACAATATAAAACTATATGAAACTATATAAAACTATATAAAACTATATAAACGTATATAAAACTATATAAAACTATATAAAACTATGTAAAACTATATAAAACTCTATAAAAATATATAAAACTCTATAAAAATATATAAAACTATTTAAAACTATATAAAACCATATAAAACTATATAAAACTGTATAAAACTATAGAAATCTAACAAAACTATATAAATCTATATAAAAGTCTATAAAACTATTATAACACTATATGAAACTATATAACACTATATAAAACTATATAAAACTATATAAAACTATATAAAACTATATAAAATTATATAAAACTATATAAAACTATATGAAACTATATAAAACTATATAAAACTATATGAAACTATATAAAACTCTATAAAACTATATAACATTATATAAAATTATATAAAACTATATAAAACTATATAAATCTATATAAAACTGTATAAAACTAACAAAACTAAATAAAACTATATAAAATTATATTAAACTATATAAAACGAATAAAACTATATAAAACTATATGAAGCGCTATAAAACTATATAAAACTATATCAAACTATACAAAATTAACAAAACCATATAAAACTATATAAAACTATATAAAACTATATAACACCATACAAAACTAACAAAACTACATAAAACTATATTAAACTATATAAAACTATGTAAAACTATATAAAACTATACAAAACTATATAAAACGAATAAAACTATATAAAACTATATGAAACTCTA